>NW_004797712.1:530200-540354 GCF_000002075.1 Aplysia californica | reverse complement strand
GAGAGACCTCTGATGTCAAGATGCAATTTAGGGCAAGGCAGCAGGTTAACGCCCTCTTTTCACAAGAGTTAGTGATTTCAGACTTGAAAGAATGTAAAGTAAGTGTCTGTGACACAGTGTTTAGATGGATGGTCATTGGAATGTGTCCTTATTTTTTAAAAATAAAGAAATAACGTTATCATAATAGCTTTAAAGGGAAGGAGAGTGTGAAGAATACACAAAAGCACTCACTATTCACCCGTGGAGAGGAGAGAGAGAGGCGGTTTGTTTCAATATGAGTTTTACAGTAATTGCAAAACATAAGTGCTGAAGATTAGAGGGGTTACAATAGAGTAACAAACACAAAAGAAAGAGGAGAGATAAGGACGATGGATGTTTGATAGGAAAGAAAGAGCAAACCACACCAAGGTACCCCACCAACCACCCGCACATGTATTGGTTCGTTTGAGGAAAGATAGGCACATTGGCCATCGACACAGTAATTGTCATTTAGTGCTGGGGAAAGTTAGACAGACAGAAAGACGGAAATAACGGAGGGAAAGTAAAGAAGTAGGACCTACCAGTGGCGCCCTCCAACCACCCGTCCACATATGTAATAGCTTTGAAACGAAGGAGAAGGTAAAGAATACACGACATAAGAGCACCCACCATTCACCCGTGGAGTGGAAAGGGAGAGGAGGTATGAAGCCATGAAATCTCTCAAAATAGTTCCAAAACACACAGCGCCGGGAACTCGAATCAAAGTCAACCACACTATAGTCTTTCATTATGGCTGCACACCGGAAAAGCGACTTTGGCGTCATCGTCTGATGTAACTGTATATTAGTTATGCGAGGTAAGTTGTACCAAAGATAGTAAATAGTTATGTACTATCATTGGTTGTACTTCATCTCGACTTTTCGACAACTAGAACTCTATCAAATCACCGTGCGGTTTAGATTTTATAAAATTTTTTTTTCGGCTAATCCCAAAAATAAGATTTCTAAACACAAAAAACAACCTTTTGTATTTATATGCCTCCTCCCCCTGAGCCCCTAGATAAAAAAAGACCGATCTAAACAAGAGAGCAGCAGCAAAAATATCAAGGAGACCTCGTCGATGTATCCAGAAAAATGAGTAAGAAATACAGAACCTGTTCACTGCTTACACTCATAAGGAGCTGACATAAGAATTTTGAAGACGGTATTTTAAAATGCAACCAGCGCAGTCCCACGTCTATTGAGAGTCTATTTCCATTCATCATTTTAACTTAATATGTAAGCTGCAAATAAAAGACCAACAAACATAAATCACTATCGATGCCTTGATTAATTGATAGAGTATGTGATTTACGGCACTATCGACTCGGTTCACTATCGATACCATGATCAATACCATTCGTTAAGCAAGACGAGGTATTTGGTTAGCAAAATCACTGTTCCTCAATTCTCTGTCTTCCATGATACCATTTGAGATACTGGCGTAACCCACCCTACAAAGAAGCCCCGCCCCCACCCAGTGCCAAACACGTGAAAAATCCCGCCAAAATCAACAACCAACCTGAGAAAGGCTCGGCCGGTGAGACCTGTGAGTAGCCGCTGGTACTCATACAGACCAGTCATCCTGCAGTCTGGGGCGCGCCTCTATAGGCCCCGGGAGACATTCACAAAGACATTCACAACCGCTACATGCATGGGGAGATGGTGGCGGGGTCGTCCACCTACGCTAAGACACTGTCCTCGCTACATGATGACTGATACCGGACACACACGGGTAGGACATAATTGCAGAAGGTTCATTCTCCATAATCATAAATAAAATATGAGTTTCCATAGTTATCCAAAGTTGTGTTTCTTTTTTTCCCTATCCTTTCTTCAAAGGAATTCCAAACGTTGGGATCTGTTCCTTGGCAAGGGTTGAACAATGCATGTCCACGTCATATTAATCAAATCTAAATCAGTCTCAGGTTGTCAAATTTTCAAATAATCTGAGAAATCAGCTTTAACAATTAGTCCACAATTGGTGGAATTCTCAACCGGAAATTAATGTCAAACGAGCCACAGCTAGTCGAATTCTCTGACAAAGGGAGAAATCAGCCACTTTAGGTCAAATTTCTTAACAGGTTCAGATATTAGTCCCAATTTCTCCAAATTCCCTTTTCAGTCATTCATCACTGAGAGACTGAAAAGCAGAACTAGTAGGACTCCTCTCCCGTTCATTATGAACTTTCACTGACGAGGTACCCATATCTCCTGCGTCATCTTGACCCAGTCTCGCATATATACGTTCGACTCATTGGTCTGGCTAAAGTCACACGAGCCCATCTTCAACCAAAATATTCACAAGTAAGAACATAACATAATGTAGTTCATTTTCCTCATTTCGTGAATCATTTGAATATTGGCAGCATTCATATAATTAAAGTCTGATGAAAGAGAAGCACAACGACACAGTTATGCTCATTTAGTGTTAGGGAAAAAGTGAGACAGACAGAAACAACAGAGGGAAAGTAAAGAAGTACGACAGACCCACCAGCGGCACACTCCAACCACCTGTAGATCATTTAAGGAGGCAGGTTATTTTGACTTTGGCGATCGGACTTAATCTGGGCTGACTCATCTAAGAAATAAAAAGGATGAGACGAAGATACCCTTTAAAAAATTGCCCACAAGCGGGAATCGAACTCAGGTCTTTCGTATGAAAGGACAAGAGCCGAACCATTATGCCACAAACACCAATAATATTAACTGAACATGAATCTTGAAATTCGATCCGCGAAAAAAAAATCCTGCATAACTCTAGCGTGATCGAGAAATCCCTGGTTACACTCGACTATTCTAAACAGAGCAATCGTAACAAATCTCGAGTTCCTTATCTAGTCGCCCGCCGGGATATAGAGGTTACACCCGACCAGTAACTTCTATCATGACTACTTTCCTTCTATGTGTCTTGGCGTAGGTGTTTTTACGCCCTCTCAGACACAATTTAGATCATATTATGAGAGGCAGGCTTCTGACTCTGCCTGTCAGGGCCAACCCGAGCTGAGAGACATATCGCAGAAAAAAACCACGAAATACTCTTGGGGGTTTTTTAGTAGAGGTTTTACGGCGCTCACTACTGTATAGGGTCACATGAGCGCCAGAAGATTAGAGGTGTTACAAGAGAGTAACAAACATTTAAAAAAAGAAGAAGGGGAGATAAGGACGATAGATGTTTGAAAGGAAAGAGGAAGCAAACCATAACTAGAACACACGCCAACCAACCACACCGAAATACTCGATAAAAAAATTTCCTCCGCTCGGGAGTCGAACTCGGGTCTCCTGCGTGCACCAGCAAAGCTAAATCATTACACTACAGACGTCAGTTATGTGTCTTTGTCTTGCCATAGACCATTATGTGAGTACAACATCCATGCTTTGCAATAGAATCACTCGCCGAAGGCATATACTCATCGGTATCTGTGATGTGACGTAAAACGTTGTTGTAGTCAAAGTATATGGCATCAATAGAAAATCTTCAAATTTGACCCTAGTGTCGATTTTTGGCAAATATCTCCATTTATGGATTGTGAGAAGTAACTCATTTTGTCAGCACGCCTCACATATACTCATCGATATCTGTGATGTGACGTAAAACGTTCCAAACCAGTCTTTCCGTAACGTGACCACTGTTGTTTAGTTTAGTTTAACGGCACTTGCAACACAATAAGGTAATATACGTGCCGAAGAATAGATATGTGTTACAAGAGAGTAACCTACACAAAAAAAGAAAAGTAGAGATAAGGACGATAGATGTTAATAGGAAAGAAGGAGCAAACCACACCAGAGCACCCGCCAACCTTTGTTCAGTAGCGTGACTCCGGGAGAAACAATCTACTATCTGCCCTATGACTTGGCGATGAGAGGGTCTGTGGTCCGCGTTGTTCGTTACGCCAAGATATTTAATGGTTGCCCCCCCCCCCCCCCAGTATTTCAGGTTATTTGAGGCGCCCCCCCCCCAAACCCCCCCTTTCCCAGGATATTTGAAGTGTGCCCCCCCCCCCCCCATCTAAGTTATTTGATTTGAGTCCCCCACTCCCCCTTTCCAGATTACTTGAGGAGTCCCCCACCCACCCACCACATACAAAAACCAACACCGACCTCCCTGATGAATAACAATCGATTTGTGTTAGGCTTCTAGCTATGGTATTCTTTAAAAATTATTCTTTTTTAAAATCTAGATGTCTTCCCAATCACACTCTCGCCCCCCTCGACACAATTAGGATCATTTAGGGGGCGGGCTTCGACCCGGCCTGCCAGGGCCAACCTGGGCTGAGAGCGACACATGCATCATTCCAGCGGAAAGACCGATGAGATACTCGATAAAAAATTTTCCCCGCACTGGAATAGAACTCAGGTCTACGTGCGAAGCAAAGCGCCTAACAGCTTCACTACAAAAACTAATTTAGGTATGGTATGAACCAAACGTCCTCTCCTACACTGTAAAGTTATTCCGCACTCATATAACCTTATGCAGTTCCGAGCGCCGTAAAAATTCTTCTAAAACTAAACTAAAAAAGTTATTCCACAGTCGGCGGTCCCTGAATTTGTTTTAGTACGAGTTTTAAGGCACTTGCAACACAATAAGGTCACATAAGTGCCGAAGATTAGAGGTCTTACAAGGAAGTAACAAACACAAAAAAGGAGGGCAGATAAAGACGATAGATGTTTGATAGGAAAGAAGGAGCAAACCACACCAGATCACCCGCCAACCACCCACGGCCTCTGAATTTAACGTCTACACCGGATAGTGGGAGGAAAACCAAGACCCGTCACAAAAAACAAACAAACCGAAAAAAGCAAACAAAAACACAGCAACTGTTCAAGAACGATTGATTGAGCATTTAAACCTGGGTCATCACGGACCAACACGACACCAACAAAGTTTCTCGCCCGTCACGGAACGGCTAATCCCACGGAAATAGTTCAAGTATTCTGACACAAATGCTGCTCCCCGTTGATCCTTTGGTTTAATTTAGATAGCCCAATTTGTACGTAACACTTGTCAGCAGATAGGCCAGCAGGTGATAGGGCTGGAAGAAGGGAAAACAGACAGACAGACAGACGGACGGATGGATGGATATACAGACTGACAGACAAACAAACAGACAGACATACAGAAAAGTGCATAAATACATACAGACAGAAAGACGGACGGACCAACGGGCGGACTGTCTGACAGACAGACAGACAGACAGACAGACAGACAGACAGACAGACAGACAGACAGACAGACAGACAGACACACACACACACACACACAGGTACACTGGCACACAGACAGACAGAAAGATATCTCTTGTTCAAAATACTCCTTCCATTTGTTTGGAAGAGCGGTGAGTGGAATACCTTAAAAGAACAGCCCCATTAACTATAACGGCACAGTGCCTGTACGGCGGGGCAGGTTCAGTTAAAAAGGCTTTTCTTTTGTTCACGATTTACTTGAGAAAAATCTGGACATGATAATTTACTATAGATCAATAATCGCGGGAGAAAAAGAAAGAAGTTATGGACATATTATAACAGACGCGTCTATTGGAAGCAGGACGCGAAACATAAAAAAGGCATAGCGGGGTCTTAAATAAGCAGGCCGCGTGTACAAGGATCGTGAGGTAGTATAATAATAATAATAAGTACCCCTACATATCAATAATATATCGGCGAGTTTACGTTAAATAGGCAGGCCGGGTGTATAAGGGTCGTGATGTAGTATAATAATCATGTACCTCCCACATATCAATAATATAATATGGGCGAGTTTACGTTGAGTGGGAATGTCAAGCGAATCAGTACAAGAACGACAACACTAAGCCCTGGCGAATGAGTACATTGAAGTTTATAAAGGCCAGATAGTCAACGCGTGGGTCTTCGGTCTCAGTTTTAATTAAATCTCAAAGTGTTGGGGGTTTTCTTTTCTTTGCGGGGTTCTTATAATATTATTTTTTTCTTCTGTTTCTTCTTGGAGAACTGACACACCTTTAGCGATAAGACCTAAGTGATTCGCTTTGTTTGTTTGTTTTAGTAGACGTTTTACTTGTTCCTTACTGTATACGTTCAAACAAGAATAGTTTTAGTTTAAGTAAGAGTTTCACGGCACTTGCAACACGATTAGGTCATATAATTGCCGAAGATTAGAAGTGTTACAAGAAAGTAACGAACACAAAAAAGGATGAGGAAAGATAAGGAGGATAGATGTTTGATGGGAAAGAAGGAGCAAACCACACCAAAGCACCGGCCAACCGTCCACAAACAAGATAGAAACAAAGAACTGAGTGAATGGCGTAAAGGCTTACCAATCCCCCTGCAACGTGAAAAACAACAAAGATATCGTTTGTCTCCGTTGTGTTTCTTTTTTTTCTACCACGCTACTCCCTTTAGTGGAATTCGCTATCATTGTTAATAAAGTCATTCTCTCCTTCATAGGCATATTATGAAAATACACACTCTATTTCTCTCTCTCTCTCTCTCTCTCTCTCTCTCTCTCTCTCTCTCTCTCTCTCTCTCTCTCTCTCTCTCTCTCTCTCTCTCATCTTTCGCTCATAAAGACGGACTCACTACTACATCCAAAGTGCAGAAAAATTGAAATTTAAAAAATGCCCCCCACCCCCACCCCCAAAAAAGAAAAAAAAACCCACACAAAAAAACACCGATATATTTTATACATGAAAACGAACATCACTGAAGGCTGACCATGCCCAAAACTTCTCGTGGGTATTTCGAACAAAGTCTACTCGTTCATCAGCACCAGAGTCAAGTCATAATATATTAACTGAGCTATCCGCGCGCCCCGGTTTGGACGAGGGACTGACTTTATTTTAAAAATTGTTATTCAGTAGAGGTTTTACGGCACTCACAAATGCATAAGGTAATATGAGCGCTAAGGGGTGGATGTCAACAGAGAAGTCTTTACAGGGAACCAGGCTTAGTCTGCTCACTTCTCTAGCTTCAACAGCACAAAGTCTGTTTCAACTTTCAAGGCACCCCGGAAATAGCGGGTCACAAGAGTGTGACAACCATACAAAAGATGTAGAGGAAAATGACAATAGTAAGGATCAGAAAAGAAAAATCAGCAGTTCCCTGTTGTAGATCAGGAACAGTTATGAGCGTGACATGAATCAGCCCATTTACAATTGTTTATTTGTTTGAGAAAAGGGAAGCACACCGACATATTAATGCTCATTTAGTACTGTGAAAAAGTAAGACAGACAGAAAGAAAGAACAGATGGAAAGTAAACAAGTATAGGACCTGCCAGTGGCACCCCCAACAACCCGCAACAGTCAATGCTACTACTATAATAAATTCCAGAAAAATACTGTGGTATATCTGTAAAAATAAACGAACACAAAAGACGATCACACCCCTCACACAGAAAAAATCGAAATAATAACAACACCAGCAGTAATCAATTGCAGTATGCATTACAAAAGACGGTATTGACACGGCTTCGTTTAATATTGTAAGGTATGCTGCACGTACATCCCGAGGCAAACACACAACTTAAAAAAACCTGCGCACACGCACGGATACGCAAAAAAAAAAGAAGCACTGTACATGTAGACCTATTAGAAACCGTTCAAAATAGGTTAAGCACCAAATAACGAAGTCGGTCCTAGCAAAAACAATTCTCCAGAAACTTTCCACGTGAATTCCAGTCATTCTGCCGCCACCACAGAAATCAATTCCTGCTACATAAGCCAAATCGCAAATCCATGAATGAACTTCTCTCCCGCTAATTCCTACGACGGACAAGAATGCAACTGACTCCGTAGATAGGTAGAGTGTGGCACGCTAATCGCGCTGCGAGTTTCAGCCAATTGGCACGCGTAGCCAAACAGCTGTGTCGCCAGTGTGAAGTTTTGTGTGCGCTATGAAAAACATTATGTCTGAAAAAATGGCGAGAGGGATGACGGTTTAGTCAAGTGCTTTAACTCTCAAGCATTTCATCTTCTCAAACGTCTTTTCCCTGTGTCGACATAATGACATTTTCCCAGATGCTGGACCCCCGTTTTAAAAGCCCATGTCCGAAAAGGGACCAGACAGTCACTGAAATTCTCCCGACTCAAGTTAACAAAAGCGTCGCCCATCCACTGGAAATTCGAACCAGCGCCACACGCATCAAAGACAACCACGATACTAATTGCACTAACGTCACACCCCCGAAAGATTTCGTGAGATCAGAAAGTCAGTGGCTGAGAAATTATTTTTAGAAGACGAATGCCGATAAAAATTTAGCTAACTAGTCAAGATTCGCAACCTCGTGGATTAAGCGATAAGCTGTTAACCTGTTTATTTTGTCCTTGACGTTAATCCACGTTACAGTCTATCCCAATCTCCGCGGTCAAAGTTAGTGGCTCGAAGAAAAACGCCTAGATATAACTGATTATTGTTTTTTAGAGAGAGAGACACAGAGAGAGAGAGACACACACACAGAGAGAGAGACAGAGAGAGAGAGAGAGAGAGAGAGAGAGAGAGAGAGAGAGAGAGAGAGAGAGAGAGAGAGAGAGAGAGAGAGAGACACGTCGAGTGCTCAGCCATCCGGAACACGACAAAAGAATGTCCACAAAGAGGACCGGCGCTAATTATAGTCCAGCGTTAAGACAATACATAATCCACACAGTTGTGCTACAGTGGATACCACCTCACTGTAACTGGTTTGGGAATGAAATTGCTGATTCTTTCACAATAAAAGGGTCTCGATAAGGGCAACTTGAAAAGAGGACAAGCCTTTCGCAGACTAGAACCATCATTAAAAAGGGGCTACAATCAAAGTGGAAGGAACAACACCCACACTACAACAAGGATGACCCCAACTACCTCTTCACCCGTCAAGAGCTGGTTTTTCTGTTCAGGCTTACAACAGGACACAACCGACTGAAATAACACCTCTACACTAAGTTCAAAATCGGAAATTCAGAGCAGTGTTAGTGCGGAACTGGCAACTAAACAGGGAACCATAATTTGCTGCAGCAAGCTTGCCCAATGCACGAGACACTTAGAAAAAATATTGGCCCAGCCCTAGACACAAAGTAGAGAGACCCGAAACTATAAATTATACTACAAGGAGGGCTTGGGGGACTTGTGGCGAGCAGCAACCTTCGCACTAGAGACTGGGATGTCCGTTTAAAGATGAACGAGAAGAAGAAGAAGAAGACAATACACGCGCTATGTAGAGAGGCTGAACCGAAGCTTTACTTCAAAATGAAATATCTATAGGCTACTGCGTGTACTTTCGAACCCCCCCCCCTCCCCGGCCACCCTCACCCCACCCCTTATTTTCCTCTGATAACATGGATTGCGCTCGTCGGCTGAAGGAGTGAGGGATACTAACAGAAACATTGCACACCACAGGAGGTGCAACCTCTCTTATTTAATTTTAGTAAAAGTTTTACGGCACTTGCAACACAATTCGGTGGTACAAAAGCCAAAACATAGAGGACGTTTGATTACAGAGTAACAAACATAGAAAAGACGGAATAGAAGCACAATAGATATTAGATAGGCCTAGGAAAGAAGAAGCAAACCACACTAGAGTACCTGACAACCTCCCATAAACCTCTCTTAAGCCAGAATGAAACACATAAATAAATGTTTATGTTCAGATATACGCGTGCGTCATTTACTTTTATTTAATTCTTTCTTTATTCGCCTTTACTCAAACCTAGAAGGTCGAACAACACGAAAGAGAACTGAAGTACTATAGTGATCACAAAGCAGCTAAAGAGTGCTGAAACGGGAGTAGAACACACACCCCAAACAGTGGCAGCTCCATCCTCAACCAAAACGAGTGCATCGATTACCACAACAATCCAACGAACAATGTAAAGCTTAGAACACCTTCAGTCCGCATTGCCTTATCTCCCATAGTAACATAAGATAAGATGATAAAGATATGATTCTTTACTGACTCTCCACTGGTACACGTTCACACTATGCTTCTGCCAGCTTCTACTACATACATTGCGAAAATAGAAAACAGCATGTCCACACAATTATACAAACACACCTACACTAATGCACACATACAAACACACAGAGAAACACATACAAACACACATTGAAAGTCATACAAACACATACAGACAAACACACGCACATATACATAGAAACACACACACACACACACACACACACACACA
>NW_004797712.1:527286-529380 GCF_000002075.1 Aplysia californica | reverse complement strand
GATAGATAGATAGATAGATAGATAGATAGATAGATAGATAGATAGATAGATAGATTCTTAGCATAAACACATACCCGTCCTCAACAATACCATCAGTAGAATCCACGGTCTCCGAATTCCGCTGAAATAGCTTGAGGAACATCATTGTCCCTAGGGGACGTGTATATTATCACCAATCTATACGTCCGTACCAACATGACCTACCACTACCGGTGTCTTCCCAAATCGGCACAAAACATGGTGCAAACAGCCAGCGAGATAGGGTAGCAGAGACAGTCACAAGGAGGTTTGCTAAGGTCCATGGAGAGTCTCTAAAGGGGGGAATTCAATCATGCGGTGATTACTCTTTTCTCTCGTCCTCTCGTGATCTACTGAGTGGGACAATCTAGAAGTGGCGGTGAAAGCGAAAGGCTGTATAATAAGGCGGTGCCGGAACTTAGGGTTAGGGAAAGTGAGGGAGAGGGGGGGCGACGACTATGTATTGTTCGTTGTTTATGAGAGATCAGTAGTGATAGAAAGGGAAGTGTGTGTCTGTGTGTGCGTGTAGGGTGGAGGCAGCGGGGAGAGAAAGAGGGAACACTAACATTCCAGTGTGTGCTTGTGTGTGTATCTGTGTGTGTGTGTGTGTGTGTGTGTGTGTGTGTGTGTGTGTGTGTGTGTGAGAGTGTGTGCGTGCGTGTGTATGTGTGTATGTGTGTACGCGCGCGTGTGTGCGCGCTCGTATGTGCGCGTTCGCAGTGCGCATAATAATATACCCGAAGAGGGTTGATTTTGTAGTTTGTGTATATTGTGTGTCGGTCTGCCATTGTATGCGTGTCAGAAGTGCATGTTGTGGTGTGCGCTTAGTTCGAGAGAGTGCCAGAGAGGGCATTTGACCGGAGAAGAAAAAGGTGAGGGGGGGGGGATAATTTGACTGGAAGAATAAGAAGAAAAAGTAGGGTGGGATAGGGAGGGGGAGAAGGGGAGGGGATAATGGAGATAAGAGACAAACGCTGATAATAGTATGCTTAACGCGCCTCGTACCAACCAGTCTTTACATTTCCAATAGCTTTGAATACCAAGTCCCCGCCGCTATAAAAACACCGCTATAAAAACACAGGACCAAAGATTTACTTTGTGGATTCGTACAAGAGTCAGTGCGTGACGACTAACCAGATCAGACAGACCACACTACTGACCATACAACCGTCGCTTGACGAGTGCGTCTAGAAAATTGCAATCTCAATGTTATTGCAGTGGGCGTCGTGCATGTGAGTGCGTGTGTGAAAGTGAGCGCGTGTTTGAGAGTGCGTGTACGGTACGTGCGTGTGCGTGTGAGCCAGTGAGTGTGGACGAGTGCAAATATGTGCGTGTGAGTGACTGAAGGAGTCAGAGGGGAAAGAGAGAGAGAGAGAGAGAGAGAGAGAGAGAGAGAGAGAGAGAGAGAGAGAGAGAGAGAGAGAGAGAGAGAGATAGAGAGCATAAAGTAAGCCTGTTAAAAGACAACATCTATAAAAATCATACGGTGCACCGCCAGTCCTTTAGTGTTTGTTATTTCAACTTTATTTTATTAATTTAAAAAAAAACATATTGATTTTGTGAGAGTTCAGACTCCACGGTAACTCAATTACATAACATTGTAAAATATTTTTTAAATCGAGGAACTCGTCCCCGTGAAGACAGATACACCATAAACTCCAAAAGGCCAACATCATTAGTGAAGATGTTTGTGTGTTGCTGTTTATCATTGGAATGGTTGCACCCAAGGCTATCTGACTGAGTTACTGAGATAGCCTTGGTGGCACCCCTCACCGATATGTAGCTGATTTATTTTAAACTGTCCAGTCCACTGAAAAGGGTAGAGGGTTGTGGAGGGGGGGGGCACGCTGTCTGATATAAATAAAACGAATGTGAAAGAAAAATGACACACCAGTGTTACAGTTTGTCAAGCTGGTTTAATCTTAAATGCAATAGTAAAGAATCTAACAAAATATACAATCATTTGAATACATCACATTTAAAAAAATGCAAAGTCTGTGAAATAATATGGCCACACTTAGGGACAAATAGTTTCCATTTCTTCAAAACTAATTTGACCTGTGTGTGTGTGTGTGT
>NW_004797712.1:497911-527186 GCF_000002075.1 Aplysia californica | reverse complement strand
AGAGAGAGAGAGAGAGAGAGAGACGCAAAAAGAAAGGGAAAGTGCTCACCAGTGAGACGAAAAACAACCCACCACTGACGCAAAGTCTCCTGAAAAGACAAGAGGTGTGCTTCTGCCGCTCTGCTCCACCCCCACCATCCCCCCACCCCCGCAAACCACATTCCAATGGGCATGACGTAATAATATGGTCTTGCACCTGCACCTTGTCCTTACCCCAGGAAGTGAGGAACGTACATATTAATTGTGTTGACCAGTGCGGGCCTGGACTGGACAGCACTGTCAGATGTTGACACAATTCCTTCACCACCTAGCCAGGGTTTTCGAGGACTCTACAACAAGGACCCTTCTACAATAATGCAATGTACGGTAATGTAGTGTGCTTCCTCCGGCACAAGAGTGCCATTATGCTAATAATAGTTAGACTGCACACATTGCACAAGTACAATGGAACTTTCTCTAAAGGCCACAGGTATTTATAAGACAACCACCTGTACAAACGGCTACTTTCCAGAGATTAAGGATTAGGGGTGTTACAAGAGAGTTTTTTAGTTAAAGTAAGTGTTTTACGACACTTGCAACACAATAAGGTCAGATAAGTGCAGCAGATTAGAGGTGTTACAAGAGAGTAACAAACGCATAAAAGGAGGAGAGATAAGAACGATAGATGTTTGATAGGAAAGATCGAAGGAGCAAACCACACCAGAGCACCCACCAGCCACCCACTTACAAGAGAGTAACAAACAAAAAAAAGGAGGAGAGATAAGAACGATAGATGTTTGATAGGAAAGAAGGAGCAAACAACACCAGAACACCCACCAACCATCCACTGAACCAGTTTTGGAGAACACAAGCGAGCACATACATATACAGAGCAGTGAAAAGATTAAAACAATAGTAAAACGTACAAGAAACCCAGGAACACAATGAGACGGTAACAACAATGACAAACAGTTTTGTTTTGTTTCAGTAAGCATTTCACATTTCACAGCATTTGCAACACAATTATGTTACGTTATTTAAGTGCCGAACATTAGAGTTGTTGCAAGATAGAAACAAACGCAAAAAAGGACGATAGATGATTGATAGGAAAGAAGGAGCAAATTAAACCCCTCCAGGGCATCTGCCAACCACTGGTGAGGTTAAGACAATTGTACCGTAACACGGAAAAGAAATCTGGGAACACACTAAGATGGTAACAACACTAACAAGATGTAGAAGGGGCAGACCGGCAGACCACACAAGAACACGCATCAACACCCCCGCCTTCCCCTTCCCCCATGGAATCAAAGATTTGTACTCACTGAGCAGACATTATCCCATTCTGTTCTGGCATCATGTGTACTGGGTTCTGGGGGAGGAAAACATAATAATAATGACGATGATACTACTATTTATACAGTACTCTACCCCAATTAAAAAACACAGGCTCTGAGCGCTTTACATATACTGGTAACAACACATAGACAATACACTGTGCTCAGACTAAAAATCCACTCGTACATATTTCTAAGAACAAAAATAACTTGAGCAGACTTTGATAAGAATTAAATGATTCAATCTCCCTTAACTAACCAGGCAATGTGTTCCATCCAGATCTTGGGGTCATGAAATGTGAATGACGTTTCAACCATTGTTTAAAGTTTCATTGATGGTAAAAGTAATTTCTTTTGTCAGCTAATGAAATTCAAACTGCGAGCTGGAAAGTAGTTTCAACATATTTTTTTAGTTAAGTTTTAGTACGAATTTTACGGCGCTTGCAACACAATAACATCATATTAGTGCCGAAGATTAGAGGTGTTACAAGAGAGTAACATACACAAAAAAGGAGGAGTGGAGAGAATAGAGATAGGAGTTTGATAGGAAAGTTAGTTTTAGTAGAGATTTTACGGCGCTCGCAACTGCATAAGGTCATATGAGCGCCAGAAGATTAGAGGTGTTATAAGAGAGTAACAAACATAAAAAAGAAGGAGGGGGAGATAAGGACGATAGATGTTTGATAGGAAATAAGGAGCAAACCATACCAGAGAACCTGCCAACCATCCACTTTGATAGGAAAGAAGGAGTAAACAACACCAGAGCACCCGTAAAACCACCCACTCAACATATTTGAAAAATATGATGGAGCATAATTATTCAGTATATCAATACAATGCCATAACGACTTTTTGAATAACGCCCACCAGCCTCTGTAATGTACAGGTTAGGCTCTTTGCTGCTATACACACACAAAAAAAACCTGAAAATAATTGATATAACATCGGAGTAGAACCAAAAGAGACATATCACGGGAAAGAAAAATACAGCAGAGTCAGCTTAAACTAAACGTGGTTAATCTGAAAACAGCAATAAATCAAAAGAATAGAATTCTCAATTTTTTTTTCTTTGGTATTTGAGCAATCTCTCTAAACAAAAAACACAATTAAACCAAAGAAAATCTGGTGGTCCCGCAGCTTACGGTTTAAACATACTCCACTGTACATCTAAAAATAAAGTAGGAAAGGTGGTTTATTTGTCAGAGTGAACAACTCACCATGCTTTGTTCATTTCTCTCCAGTTCCTCTCTCTGTACACGGGATTGGGGTCAGTTGGAGTGAGGGGAAGGGAAATGATATTAGCGACAAGTCCAAATCACGACTATCTTAAAATAAACCAATTTTATGCATTCTAGCAGTACATTTCTGAGCTCCTAAAAGTACAATTCGATAGGATTCGGTGTGCCTACTTCTTTGTTCACATTTTAAAAAGTATCAGTTTTTAAAAAATTAACTCATTCTGCTGTTCATTCTTGCAACAATCTTTTACTGAAGTAATCTCCATTCTTATAGGAAACTTCCAAAAGTAGGAGTAAATTTGATGTTATAGATGTGCACTTATTGACTAGCAGAAATCTGTTAATAAATTATTCTCAAACACTTAACACATTAGCTCCTGTAAGTCAACAAATATCTCATGTTACCACAATGCCTATGAAACCCCTGATATTCTGTCTGTATGTCTCTCTCTTTCTCATGTAAACATACTCAATATACATCTTTCTACATTCTTTGGAAAAGAATTATTTCCCATAAAACAAACAGTAAAAACAAAAGGAATGAAAAAGAAAAATTGGGTGAATTAAAAAATAATTCATAAATTCAACATAAACGCTGAAAAGTCACTTTAAAAAACCGCAACCACATACCTCCATGATTTCCTCTGCTTCTCTTCTCTGTCGCTCCTTCTTTTCAGCCTCCTCCCTCTCCCACTCTCTCTGACGTTCCTCTTCCCTCCTCATCTCCTCCCTCTCCCACTCTCTTCTCTGCTGCTCTTGTCGTTCAGCCTCCTCCCTCTCCTTTCTTTCCGCTTCTTCTCTCGCTCTTTTCACTTCTTCTGCCCTCAGTCTTTGTTCCTCCTCCTCCTCTCTTTTCCTTTGCTCTTCCTTCTCCTTCCTTCTCTCCTCCTCTTCTCTTAGCTTCTGCTCTCTCAATCGCTCTTGCAATTCATTCTGTTCCTGTCTCATTGCATCCTCCTCTATCTCCCGCTGCCTGTTGGGGGACTCAGTTCTGCTCCCAAAGTTCAAGTCAACAGATGTCTGAGGCTTGCTCTGAAAACACACACCAGAGAGGCCTGTCAGTACCAGAGGCTCATGACAATTTCATCCATAAAGTAAACAGCTAACAAGATCTTCAGTAGCGCCGATGTTCACACTTTATTATGGCTCCTAGACATATGGTTGCATAGATGAAAAGAACCATAAGTAGACAGAGGAGGACATTGGAATGTGACTTACTTTCTCTACAATATTTGAAAGCAACAAAACAACTATTGGTGCAGGGTGCTGACAAAATGAGTTACTTCTCGGATTCGAGACCTATGGAAATAGATACACCACGCTTACAGGTGAAGTTTTTACAATTTATAAGTATGAAATAATAAAAGGCTTATTATTCTTTAAGAATATGGCACCACTAGAAAATCTACAAATTTGACCCTTGTGTTGATTTTTGGCCAATATCTCCATTTATAGATTGTGAGAACTAACTCATTTTGTCAGCACACCTCATATTTCGAAGACCTGTGATCAACAACAAAACAAACGGTTCAACAACAAATACACGGCCCAGTATATAATAGATACTGGTATCAAAGCGTGATGCGACCGTGATGAAAAAGAAGAAGACATGACAGATACTCACCCTCTGTCTCTTTCTTTCCAGCTCCCATGAACTGACAGTCTCTGAGTCCTCATCAGAGTCAAAGGCAGGTGAGGCTTGAGCTTTCACCCCTACACCTGCATGAACTTTCCCCTCTTGAGCTGCTGGCTGGCCAGAAGTAGCTGCTCCCTGTAGCTGTGACGTCCGGGGGCTGGTTATAGCGGTGGGGATAAGGGGTGTAGCCAGGTAGGGGGGAGGGGGGTCGTCATATGCTGGAGGGTCAGCGCTCTCTGATGGCAGAGCATCGCCCTATGAGAGAAATTAAGAAAAAAAAGAGAAAGAGAGACTTTAATTTCCCATATGTGTCGCATTATACTGAGTCAGAATACTGAGTATGTATCTAGCTTTAGATTATTGTTTATATTACTGTTCACTATTATTATGCACGTGACTGTAAGCCTGCATTTGTGTGCATGTTCTTGTGTGTGTGTGTGTAGTAGTAGTAGTAGTAGTAGTATAGGGTTTTACTGCGCTCGCAACTGCATAAGGTCATATGAGCGAGCGAAACACAAGTTGTTTGCATTCGCAACAGTTCACTGCACAGTTGGTTAGCTTTTAGACTTTAAAATGTTTAAATGTTTAAAAATCAGTGTAAATGTATATATATATTTTCGATCTAAAACAATTTTTCTAGTTAACATAAACATTTTAAACAGTATCAATTTCACTTTACAATTTGCCATAAAGGCCAATGGCCTTTATAAAATTCAAAATTCTGCTGGGAACAAGGACGGAAAAAATGTCTTGCAATTTCTTGCATTTATAATATTTCCTTCGGATCTCTCCAAAGTCTAGACATTCGGTTAAGATGTGTCTAATGGTAAAATCTATGTCGCATCCGACACAGAACGGCTTCTCTTCCCCTGTAGGAGGTATTTATGTGTCAGGGCCGTGTGTCCGATGCGCAATCGAGTAAAAATGACTTCGTCTCTTCTGGAGAGGTCCGAAGGATTTCGCTGTTCTAGTTTGGGTTTTATAACATATAGTTTATTGTTTTTTTGTTTTTCCCAGTGGCTCTCCCACAGACTGGAAGTGTACTTTTTTACTTTATTTCTAAAGTCAGTCTGTGGGAGAGTGTTTGTCGTTGATCCCAGCAGAAGGGATGAAGTGTGTGTGTGTGTGTGTGTGTGTGTGTGTGTGTGTGTGTGTGTGTGTGTGTATGTGTGTGTGTGTATGTGTGTGTGTTTTTGTACGTGGTGAAACACCAATTCAATGTGCCAGGAACTGGACAATAAAGATGTATTTTATCTGATCTTATCTTATGGAAAAACCAGGTGGCCGTCAAATTAATGAAATCAAAGACAGCAGCATTTTTCTCTTGGGCAATTTTTATCAATTTTTTTTTCCAGCTCTGAACCTTTATGACCACATTAAAAACATATTCATAGGTGTGACACACATTGATGAAAGGCATAAAAAGTGTACATATATGCAGTTTCATATTCCAAGGACACTTAAAGTTTTGGAAGTCACCAAACTTTGGCGGCCATACTTTACCTCCGACATCAGGTGACCCCCCCCCCCTCCTTCAATTACAAATAACTCAACCTCTAATCAATATAGTGGAGGAGGGGGGGGGGCATCAAGAGCAAGGCAACTGAAGAAATTTTAAGATGATACCAATAACTTCTCAAGTCCAAAAATTGACCAGCGCCTCCATGTCGTGATGCACATGAACTCTGTCATCACAAAACATAAAACGCAGGCCAATCACATTGTCCAGCTGCAGCAAATTCTTGTTTTTCTTCTTCACTACAGCTGCTGCTGTTTACCACTACAACTACTATTGCTGCTACTTCTGCTACTACTTTTACTACTATTGCTGCTGCTGCTGCTGCTGCTACTACTATTGCTGATACTACTACTATTGCTGCTACTACTATTACTATTGCTACTGCTGTTGCTGCTGCTGCAGCTACTATTCTGTTGTTCCAATCATCTGTACTACTTTTCTACAGCAGTTTAAGACTATCATCATTTCAAATTGCTTCTCCGTTACTTAACAAAACAAACAAACAAAAATAGCGGCATTGATATTCCTTAAACCCCAGTCTCCTCACCTTGTACCAATGGTAAATGCGCCAACTTGGCATACATTACATCAACTAAGTCCAGAGAACATGAAAGTGCTGGAGGAAGTTAGTTTACGAAAGCAAATATCCCGTTCACTGTTAGCTAATTAATGCTGTTCCTGATTGCATTGGACTTTAAACATGAAAATGTTTCACATAGTCCTTAACTCTTTATCTCCAGCAAGCCTCTCCCAGCGGTTCGGGGTCGGAACTGCTGTGAAGGTGAGCTGCTGACAGCGACTTGGGCACATTTTTTTACGACTTCTACATCAAATTGCTTTTCCGCAATTGCCGAAAACAGGTTTCTTTAATCGGGATTTCATTCATTAGATGAAGAAATATCGAAATAGGTTCACTTGTTTTGATTTAATTACCAGTTTAGTGACGATTTCGTCATTTTTAGATTTAGTACCAAAAAGGGGCCTCAGCATGGTGGGTTTACCCCCCACAGAGATAAAGAGTTAAACAACCTACAGATTGTTTCAAATATCTCAAGACATTTTGTAGAGCGCAAAGACCAACACTCACATCAGAATCCCATGCACTCTCCGTGTCTTCATCATCAGCGGCCATCATTCCTCCTCCTCCTTGACCTTGAGCTTGAGCCGCTACTGCAGACGCTGTCACTGCAGACTCAGGCACAGGCTGGGCTACAGGAGCGGCTTGTACAGGAACAAGTGGCTCAGATATGCTGGAGGGACCACCTACGTTCACCTGGTTTAGTTTTTAGTTTTAGTAAGTTTTTTACTGCACTTGCAACACAATAAGGTCATATAAATGCCTAAGATTAGAGGTGTTACAAGAGAGTAAAAAACACAAAAAAGAAGGAAGAGAGATAAGGATGATAGATGTTTGATAGGAAAGAAGAAGCAAACCACACCAGAGCACACCCACAATGCTTCCGCTTCCACCCACACATTCACCTGGAGAAAGGGGAAGATGGGTGGGGGACCGGTTCTACAAGGTACATCACAGATAAGCCATTTTAAAGGCAAAATTCCGTAAATTCTATAGAGACAGAAATTATGTCCTTCCAATGTCACAAGAAGATCATTTTAAAGGCTTTTTCAAGGATACAACTTGATCATTCTAAGGGCACCAACAGGTTATGTTTTAAGGCTCAAAACAAGCCACCTTAAAGAAGCAAAGAGTTCATTTCACACACCGCACGACGGATCCTTTCAAAGAAACAAATAGGTCACATACACCCCCATTAAAGGACATAAAATATTGACCAGTACAGCGCAAACACTATCGTCTGCAATGACAAAATTGTGTCTACCACGATGTCAACGAGTGATCCCCTTACCTCTTTATACTGCAGACCAGCATTCTGTCTGGGAGTTATAGCGTCAGTTGTCGAGTCCCAGTCATCGTCATCAGCATCTTCATCATTAGCATTATTCTGCAGAAATGATGAACGAGAAAATAGCTTTATTAGATCTGGCAGCGAAGCACTACTTTCAGTAGCCAGCTAGATAGGAAATCCAAAAACAGGTGTGATCAGACTTTGGAAATTTGTGTGTGAGTGTGTGTGTGTGTGCTTGTGTGCGAGTGTGGGTTTCTCTGTGTGTGTGTGTGTGTGTGTGTGTGTGTGTATGTGTGTGTGTGTGTGCTTGTGTGCGAGTGTGTGTTTCTGTGTGTGTGTGTGTGTGTGTGTGTGTGTGTGTGTGTGTGTGTGTGTGTGTGTGTTTGTATGTTTGTGTGCCAATATATGAAACTAATAACAAATGATTATTATCAGGTTGTGCCATTGCGATGATACGATGGTACTACGTATTCATGTCTTAAACCATTTAAGCTTGTAAAAGAAATGCTAGCGTAGCTCCGGTCAGGAAAATGAATAGATCTTCTAAAAATAATAATAATACATTATACGAAAAAAATACATGACAGAGTCAGTACAAATTTGTTTTCAAACAATTAAAAATTTGTAGGACAATTCAACACTTAGGACAACCCCAAAAGGGAGGGGAGCCGTAAAACCTTCTGAAACTACTTAACTTCTAGAATCTGAGACTTAAGCATATGAGAACGCTAGCCTTGAAAAGACATCATTGACTTCCAGTGTGTTACGGTAAGGGTATAATGCCCTTTTAAGCATAGGAAGGATGATTTTAAAGAATGTAATGTCCATCTCCAACAGGACAGAGCATAGTGGGAGAAATCCATTGAAATTCCCCGAATAATCAAAAGTTCAGTTCCATCCCATACGGGATTTGAACCAGGGTCATAAGTACCGCAGTCCAGTATGATCCTAACTGGTGTAACTCAGCTCATTTCCAAAATGTTCTTATAAATGCTTAGTGTAAGACTCCACTATCATTTGTCAATTTTCAAAATGGCATATGATGGAGTCTTTTAGTTTTAGTTTTAGTAAGTGTTTTATGGCACTTGCAACACAATAAGGTTATATAAGTGCCGATGATTAGAGGTGTTGCAAGTGAGTAACAAACATAAAAAAGAAAAAGGGGAGATATGGACGATAGACATTTGTTAGGAAAGAAGAAGCAAACCACACCAGAGCACCCGCCAACCACCCAGCCATATAAACTGCTTAATGTGAAACTCCATCATCATTTGTCATTATTCAAAATGGCATATGATGGAGTCTGACATTAAGCTGTCGATATAATTTCCATGAAGACAATAGGGAATGACAAAATATACGTTACTAAAAAAAAAGAACATCAGCACATTACTGCCACATAACAAAAGATCAAACTTTCAATCACAATGCAGAACTCAAGAGATACAGACAAACTCCACAGTGCGTCACCACACACGACAAATGAGATACAACATAGTCAGTTCATCGCTCAAAAAGTTTTGTAGACTTTGGAACAAAAGGGAGTAAATCTATTTTTTAAAGCGCAGACTGCATGATCTCCACTTAGATTTATACATTCCAAGAAATGTTGATTTCCATTCTTGTGTTATCTAAAAAAAAAATAATTCAAAATCATCGTTTTACAAGGTAATCAAAAGCCAAGTCACTGTTACATTTAGGGATTCAGTTCTGATTAAGGCCAGCTTTCAAACCAACTTGGACCCAAATAATCCTTAATAAAATTAAATGAAATGAACTTCATCCCCCCCCACACACACACACATTAAATGAAATACTTACTGCTAATCTTATTGTATGTGTCAAAGAAAAAATATTGTGATCTCTCTCTCACACACACACACACACACACACACGCACACACACACATCAATACACACACACACCCACATACACACCCACCCACACACAGTGGTGAAAAGGATGCTACATCTGCAGTTGAGCACAGCAAAATTGGGTGAAACTTTTAACCTCATGGTCGTGCATCAACTTAATCGAGGGTGTCAAAAGAACAAGGTCCTTGAATTCTACATATAATCATAGTCATTAAGGCAGGCAATAGTCATTGGTATGGTAAAAGTGTGTGAAACTTAACATCCTACGGTCACGGCATTAAAAAAAAAATTATGCTAAAAATCCGATCATGAAAGCATTTTCAGTTCAAGTCAAAAGTTTGAGTTCTATCCTCGGTGAATTTCATATTATGCATATATAATATACACCACATATACATCGCTGGTGGTTGGCAGGTGCTCTGGTGTGATTTACTTGTTCTTTCCAATCCAGCATCTATAGTCTGTATCTCTTCTCCTTTCCTCTGTATGTTACCTTCTAGTAACACCTTTAATCTTCGGCACTTATATGACCTATTTGTGTTGCAAGAGCGGTAAAACTCTTACTAAAACTAAACTCAGTTAAGATACATAATATACATATGAAAACTAACGGGGGGGGGGGGGGGGTGGGGAAAGTACAAAAATCCAATTTGTATAATTTCGTTTTCCCAATGGGATGTTGCTGTGGGCAACGGTTATTTATCGTAAAAATATTGCACGCAAACCTGCTAAAGTCTTGAGATATAATTATCACGTTTAAAAGGGTGGTAAGAAGGGAGAACATGAGTCTCCAAGGCAAAAATTTCAATTTTTCCCAATTCGTAAAAAGTAGACATCAGTGGTTCTTCACTCTTAGTACATCAGTGGTTCTTCACTCTTAGTCACACACACACACACACACACACATACATACATATCATCAATCAAAGGCAGAAAACCCTATGTTTGTTAATATTTCCCACGGCAACTGTGACAGTGGTGAGAGTGCGTGCGACAAGACAGGAGAAAACTTTCACTAACCCCTTCAGCATTTGATGTGTCGTTGCTGCTGCTGGAACCCTGCTGAGAGCACAGTCATTAAAATGACTTTCTTTTTTACATTCAGGTGTTTTTTTACGTCCCCACTGACACAATTTAGATCATTTAAAAGGCAGGCAGTTCAACACATGAGCATTATAATCCACTACATCTGATACTATTATATTACAAAAATCTAAATTTTTCCCCACAGCAAACACCTTCCACAGCAGGAAAGAGACTTTCTTGCCATTTATTATGTTACATACTGACACTCACAACACACTCAATTGCATGGTTTGCACTGCATTCACCTATATGTCATTTCTTTTATTTCAAAGCACAAAAAAAAAAAGGAAATTCACATGAATATCCTCTTTCATGTTGCCCCTAACATCTTGTGACACTTGAATCTCATAAATCTATAATATATGCTTTGTTCAAGGCAAAAATCTGACCATCTTTCATTAAAGACTTTTCTTTTTTAATTTGGCGGGGGGGTGTAGGGGGGCACTTTGTAGTCCCCACAATATGAAACAAGACTTTTAGACTGATTTCACACACTTGTGTTACAAAGAATAGTATCACAGAAAAACAGTATAGGAAAAGTTGCGATGAGGTGATACAACAATTTATAGCACTGAAGATGAAAGGAAATATGAGATCGTTGATTTACAAAAGAAACATGGCACACGTACATCTGAGTATTGAACCCGAAGTTCTACTATTTGAGGGGCTGCCCCTCCTACTGATATTCAGTGGGACTATTTGTTAGTGAAAAGTACATCGTAGTGTAGTAACAAAAACAACATGCAAGTGTTGTTCATGAAAAACTGAGAGCATAGTATACCCACACAGGTTCTAATATATCAGACAGACATGCAATGGATAATGACAGCAGCTTCTAGTATTCTCATTTTTTTAAAACACACCCAAAACATCATCATCATCATCCAGTGCTAGATTTGCGACAGACATCGGCGATCATGGTTTACCATTCATTCCTTTGCTCGGATGCTCTCAAAAAAGCTACTTTCCCTGATCCTTCCCTGTTACCCATTTGTTTAGGTTCCCTGAGTATGTTGTTCTGGGCCTACCCCTGCCTCGCTTACCCTCAATTTTGCCAGTGAGAGCTAGATGTTCAAGACCCTTATGTCTATTCAGGTGTCCCAAAAACTGCATTTGTCGTTTCCTGATTGTTTTTAACATTGAGCTTCCCACGTGGGTTTCATCAAGCACTACCTCATTTGATTTCTTTTCCTTCCACGATGCTCTTAGCAGTCTCCAAAGAAACCACATTTCTGTTGCTACATACACAGACAAAAATACGATGGATGTACCATGGACGGAGAGGTATGTACTTGTAACTGCATTGTCGTTCAAAATGAAATGCTGTGTTGACAAGCACTAGACTCAACCATATGGCACAACACAGGATGGAATAGGTTCAATACCCCAATAAACACTATACATGTATTTCCACATTTCTAAGCCAAGTGGGAAGAGAGCCTTGAAAACTGCCCAAGCAACCCAAGCTAAAAGACCATCCTTTTCAGGATTAAAACCTGGGTCAGTCACATTAAAAACAAGCATGATGCCAACTGAGCTATTAGGGCATCCCAAAATATGATGGAACAAGTGGTATAATTTTCTTATTGAATTATTGCTAAAAATTAAATGCTGTGCTTGTTGTAATAAATCGACTCAGCCATATAATTTGCATTGACTCATTGAAAACCCATGAGCCGCTCATAACCAATTCGCGCATCACAGGATAATCGTGAAAAAGTATCAGCAAGACATTAGGGTAAAAAAGCAGCACTCATATCAGCATCAGCTCAAGACAGGAAATTAGCAGATATTACAGGATAACTTCAACAGAAACACAAGTCTGTCAATGAATATATTTTATTAAAAAAGTAATTAATTTCTATAACGGAAGTCACAAAAATGCGCAAAAGCTGTTACAGCTATGAAATGACAGCTGTCTTTCAATGGTCTGGATTTCAACATTACATCAGTGTGAATTAATGAAAATAAGAAAGCTGAAATGCTTGTTTCCCATTTCACCGCGCACTGGCAGTGGAATTTTAGTTGTCGCGGGGGGTTCCCCGCCGGGCGCCTTATCATGTCGGGGTCAAGGGGGTCAGCTCCCTGTCGCCGCTCTGTCTGGGCCGACTTAATTTTTGGTACTTTTCAACGTACAATTTAAGGTGTATCCTTGTATTTATGGTAATTCTCATTTAGTGCACCCAAAGCATGCATTTCTGCTCTTGAGACTCAAAAAGGAATGGACGTTGTAACTTGTCTGGTTATTTCGTTAGACGCGCTGGAGTCGGCAATGCTAAATTGTAATTTTTTGGGACTAGCGTGAATTTAAAAAATCAATATAAAAAAAAGGCCTCGTCAAAATCTGTCGTACTTTTGGAACATGAAGGACATAGCATTGGTGTAGATACTCAGAAAAGATGGTATCTGCACATATAATAGAAAGCTGTAATTTTGCAACTTTATCCATCGGGCACACAATTCGCTATGAAGTAATTCCTCCAAATACAACTTTATGTGTCTAATATAATCGTGAATATTCGCATATTTTCTCGAAAGTTTATAAAAGTCACCATGGAGTTTCTCTATGAAAAGTACAAATCGATTTTTGAGCTAGAATACATTTTCAATGTAGATCTAATACACGAACAGCATCTGTTACACTCCAGAAATTCCTTACTTTTCTTAACGCTAAGTCTAGGTTTTGTAAGTTGACTGAATAATAGGGATGACTTCTCGTAATTGGGTTATAAGAATAATTTCTAGCTTCCCAGGGACACTGAATAAGCACCAGACTTTTCCAGCTTTATTTTTCATTTCTATGACCTTTTGCAATAACTGACAATGTGACTGATTTCTTTACATTCATAATTGTGTCCGCGCATATTTCTGACACAAAAACTAAAAACAAATGTGTTAGCTGGCATTATTTTTATTCCAAACAAGAAGTTTATCTCTACCCATGTATTTACACGGTTTTGTGGGTTTTTTTAATCGATTAGATTTTATATTATATCTTTTTAGTTGTATGCAGGCTGCCACAGACACAGCATCATTCATGAACAAACGCAGAGTAACTTTTTCTTGTTTAATAGTAAAATAAGAGCTAACGCTGATCATCTTTAGTTAAAAAATGCAGATGTGCATCTTTCTTCTCTTATAACTTGACTATTTCTACTCGCGCAGATTTAAGATTTCTCATTGTAAAAGACATGATATTCGTTGTCTGTTTAACATAGATTTTGGAGAGATCTGGCATGCCTTTTTAAAATTAACAATCATTTATTCATAAGTTTGTAACTAAAATAGGACAAATTGGGTACTCTACAAACACTTGTCTAGACCAAAAACTAAGGCACAGAAATTAACCATTCTAACGCAGAATAAATCTCAAGACATTGAGCTTTTAGTACATCCGCGTAATGGTTTGCTATGTGGGATGGGAAAGAAGTTATATTGTTTTAAACATAGTCAAAAATGCGAACTTCCTAACCGACACCGGCAAAGTCGCTTCAGGGCTTATTAACCCCGGGACCCCGAGCCGGGGAGCTCCGGTGGGTTGCTGAGTCATGCGAACTAAAAGTAAGAGAATCGGGCGAAAAGTGACGCCGTGATTTAAAATGAAAAGCTGACTCGATCAGGATAGCAAAAGGTAATTTCTTAACAAAAGGAGGGAATCATAATGTCTAATCCATGCAAAGTTTATTATGAAGAATTTTGTTTTCCTGTTATAAAAAAAGGCATGAAGAAAGAAAGACAGGAACGCTTAAAGAGTTAAACTTTTAAACTCTTTCTGCGGAGTAGAAGCTACTGACACACAGAGAAACAGAAATTTGAGGTGTTAAACATCAGGCTATAGATAGAAAGTAGCACCTTACAAGATTAATGAGGGAAATAGAAATCTGAAGGGTAAATGTCAAAGTCTTTAAAATTAAATTTGAAGGGTTAACCACTCAGCACACACTAAGGAGAAAGAGCAAGTACCATATAGAATTTGGCTGACTGGCCTATGGTCTGCGAGACTAGGGGGCTGCCCGGCTCCTTCCTGCCTAGTGGCGACCGAGGCGACGAGACAGACCCTTCGTCCTCCGAATCCTGGCACTCGGCCTGTTTCTGCCGGACAATTGCTTCAACCTGGCGCGTGCAAGCCCAGTGTTGTAGACAAGAGAGGCCAGCATTAGCAACTGTCAAAGCTTTTGTGAGTACTTACTCCATTCCCAGCGCACAAAAAGCAGTTCAACCACACAAAAACCTCCCTCATGCCATATAAAAACATGGTCCCCACAGCAAAGGTTTGGTTACACAGTCACTACAGTGACTGATAATAAATAATTTCACAAAATAAAACTTCAACATACAAATACAAAGTGCACCACATATACATCAAAGGCAACAGCAACAAAAAAATATTAGGACCAGCCTTTTTAAGCAGCATTGAACTCTCAAATTTCCAGATTAAAAAAAAAATCTCCCTAACACAGTTACATGTACACCGTCCAGTGAAAAACAACTGACCTAGGACTGATTCACACAGACATGACATGCTGTGCCTGCTATAACACAAAATTGAGCATAATCAAAGTAAACTGGGATCACAACACATAACTTTGCTGACCCGAAATTGATACTGTCTTTTGTTCAAGATAGACGTTTTCCTTGAGAGGCCAAAACTTGTTTGATTCAGCAAATTCTCAGAGAATTTTCCGCAATTTTGATTGTGTTGATATAAGTACAATTGAGTATATCTTTCAGGTATTAAGTTTGATGTGTAATGTCGATACAAATGTCTAAAAACCACGCAATATTGAGGCAAGACAGTAATATCTATGGTTAGCATGACATCTTAGCCCAAAACAAGAAACACAGAACATGGGCAAGCATTCAACTGGGAATAGCAAAACGAATAGATTCTCTTCTCTTCTTCTTCCTTCACTAATCAAAAAAATGCCATATGCCCCATTGTTGACACTATAGAGCACCACCAACATCTGATCTGAATGACTGACATTACTAAGCAGCCTATTGGCATTTAAACTGAAACAAAAAAAATAGCACGTTGAGGTTTTTTCCTGAAAAAAACCAGTTATGCTCACAAATGCAAAACATCTTTGAGACATTCTCACTGAAATTGTTATTCTCACACCAGCAATGGAATGCTGACAGGAAAGTTCTTGTTTTATAAGATAACAAAAGAAAATGCCAACACTAAGTTCAAGATGGTGGTTAAAATTGAATTGATAAGGGTCCAAAGTCAAGCAGAAGAATGTAGCACAAAAGATACAAACGGACAAGCACAGAGAGATAAATATGCACTGTCCGTGGCAAACTCCGCCATTCCAAAACACAACACAGAGCATACAGTAATGGTACAATGCAACCTGTACCTCTTTGGTGATGGTAGCATTGGGCGGGGGAGGGGTGGGGGTTGCAGCCACCGCAGGGGTCACTGGGTTTACCAAATCCTCAAGGTCACTGTCCCATTCTGACACCTGAAGGGGAAACAGAAAGAGATGTCATCTAGAACTCTTTCTATATCATGTACCTCTGCACCAGTGCCAGTGCAGTTGTCATCAATTTATATACCCTTACCTCAGAATTACAACGTTCTATCTACTCAATACCTAGTTTTGAGAAATTAGTATTAAAATTTTTTAGTTTTACAATATTATGTCAAGCTTTTACAAATGCAATTCTTTGAATATCTTGACAACGACTCCGAATATCTCTACGATTTTAATAGAGCCGGTAGAGCATTTGGTTTCTGACATCATGGTCTAAGTAACTTAAATCAGCCAAAAATGTAACATAGAACTCTGTAATTCGAGGTAGTAATACATACAGTAAGTCTGTCAGCCACTTCTCTAATTAAGAACAGCAGCAAAGTACTCCAGTTATACATTGGCTCCTTTCCTTTGTCTGGCTCTCTTTCTCTTTATCCTTTCCTCCTCCTCCCACTCCCCCCCCCCTTTACTTCTGTTTCTCTCTTCCTCTTCATCCCCCCCTCTCTTTCTCTCCCTTTCTCTCCTCCACCCCCCCCCTCTCTCTTTCATAAAACTTCTCTCACTCTCTTTCCATCTAAATACCTCTTTCTCCCTCTCTCCTCATTTACCCACTAATCAGTCTTTCTTTCTCCTATTCTTGCTGTTTGTCCATATCACATCCTCTGTCTTATTATCTACTTGTCGGCCACTCTCTCCCTCTGAATGTCTTTTCATCAACCTGCACCTTTCTTCCTCCCACTAGGAACAGCAGGAAAGCACACTGATCTTACAAAGGCTTCCTCCCTTTGTCTCTTACCCCCCCCATGACACACACACACACTTTTCCCCCTTTCCTCCTCCCCCCCCCCCCCCCAACTCCCCCCCACACACACTTTTATTCATCTATCTATCCATCTTTTCACCTATCAACTTTTCTTTACCTTTCATCATTCATACATCTCAGAGACATCACATCGGCATCTGTGGTGTAGCAGTTAGACACTTTGCCGTCACAGACAGGAGACACAAGTTTGATTTCATAGTGGGGAGAATTTTATCGAGTACCTCGACCTTTCTGCTGAGAGGTTGTATCCCTCTCAGTCCAGGTCGGATCTGACCGGTAGGGTCTGAAGCCCACCTTCTAAATTAATCTAAATTATGTCGGTGGGGGCATAAAAAAATGTCTATATTTACACCCCAAAAAAAATATTCGACATCACTTACACTGTCCTTGTGCTGTGGAGGGCCTGGGGCAGCGGTTGCTGACGCAGAAGGACCAGGCTTGGACCTAGCACCAATGTTCTCTGCCTCTGTCGTGTCCCAGGCACTACTCTCATCGCCAGAGTCAACCTGAACACAGCCAGAATATAATGAAACAGCCTTATTAAAGCCAATATTTTTGTTTAGTTTAACCATAGTATGAGTTTTACAACACTTGCAACACAAGTAAGTCAGATTAGTGCTGAAGAATAGACAGCACTTACAACACAAGTACTTCATATAAGTGTCGAAGATTAGGTGTGTTGCTAGAGAGTAACACAGTAAGAAAAGAAAAATAAGAGATAAGGACAACAGATGTTTGATAGAAAAGAAGGAGCAAAGCACATCAGAGCACCTGCCAACCATCCATCATTTCTATTTCACTGCCATTAAAAACATGACTTAAATTTTCTGATGTTCTCCAATAGGCCAAAGCTATATGACGCACTACTACAAAATTGAAATGCAGCTTACAGTTAACCAAAATGAAAACAGATACATTTCTCCAAGCAATTGAATAAGACAACAGCAACTACAGCATCAACTTCATCAACTACACGCACCTGACACTGAGACAAGTGAGAAAAAAGCCTTGTGACACTGACTTATTTTGCTCATCATTCCCCTTCAACTAAATAGACCAATACCCTTCTGCAGACCTAACTCATGCCTCAGAAAGCAGTGATGTTAATCTAACAGTTAACTGAAAGAGGCTGGGGTGCACAGGTCATGTAGGCTCAGGAGATCACAGCTTACAAGCTTAATTCTATTTTGGTACATATAAGCAAAGTCCAGCTACAGTCGAACCTGCTGTAACGGCCACCTGTCCAAGAAAATCACCTGTAAAAACAAAACACTTGCGTTTTTTTCTGTAGTATAATAACACAGTAAAAGACGTACAACTGTCTAGGGTAACCAATTTTACTCCATGACAATGGTTAGCTGTTTTGGACAGTTTCGACGGTATTGAGAACATAGAAAATACACTTACAGCAGGGGCTTTGATCAGTGTCTTTGTCTGTGCTGCTGGCTTCTGCTGGGGTGATGTTGGCTGCTGTTTTCCTTCACCCGAACTCTGCAGGCTGGACTGGAGAAGGGAAAGATGGATTTATAGTTAGTAATCACAACTTTAAGACTTCAGGATCCTGTGAGAGAGAGGGAAGAGAGAGGGAGAGAGAGAGAGAGAGAGAGAGAGAGAGAGAGAGAGAGAGAGAGAGAGAGAGAGAGAGAGAGAGAGAGAGAGAGAGAGAGAGAGAGAGAGAGAGAGAGAGAGAGAGAGAGAGAGAGAGAGAGAGAGAGAGAGAGAGAGAGAGAGAGAGAGAGAGAGAGAGAGAGAGAGAGAGAGAGAGAGAAGAGATCTGCCGATAAACAGAGAGATATACAAAGAAAAAGGAAAAGAAATAAACTTTCAACACATACCAATATCTAACACATAAAACAATTGTGTTGTTGTATTACCATTTCATTAACGCCTCCACCCCCAACCCCAAAGCATTTAGGTATTATCAGTATTCATCAACGAGCACAGCTTTTTAAAAAAAAAAGGGGGGGGGGGGGAGAAACAATATACAGCTCGATAGAACATTCCTTAGTTTTAGAAATCCAAATAGTTTGGCATCGGAAAAACGCTGAAATCTTTTGGTAAAGTACAAATTTTGCTATGTGCGTGTTTTGAATACAAAGAATACACATTGGCTGCAGAGTGTTAGACTCCATCATAGGTCACTCTTTAAAATGGTGTATGACTGAGTTTCCCATCAAGCAGTCAACAAGTTTTTAAAAAAATTTTAGTAGAGTTTTTACGTCCCTCGCAACTGCATAAGGTCATATGAGCGCCAAAGGGTGGATGTCAACAGAGAAGTCCATACAGGGAATCAGGCTTACTCTGCTCACCTCTCTAGCTTCAACAGCACAAAGTCTGCTTCAAGTATCAAGGCACCCCGGCAATAGCAGTTCACAATAGTGCGACAAACATACAAAAGAAGTAGAGGCAAAATGACGATAGTAAGGATTGAGAAAGAAAAAGCAGCAGTTCCCTGTTGCAGTTTAGGCACAGTTATGAGCATGACATTGATAAATCAGCCCATTTACAATTCTACTGTACATAAAAACATGTTAATGTCCCCTCTTTTGTTTTTTTGTTTTTGTTTTTGTAAAGTGTTTTACGGCGCTCGCAACTGCATAAGGTCATATGAGCGCGCGGGACACACCTAATATTTTTAGTTGGTAGGAAATTTTGAATTTTGCCCGGGTGACGGTCGAAGCCTACTCTAATCGATTTTAGACCACCAAAGGATCTTTAACGTGCGCAACTTGCACACGGGCCCTCCGAGATTTTTCATCCTTGTCCGAGAAGGCTAGGTGTCCCCCCTTTGGGAATGGCCTAAAGACACTTCAGTCAGTAGCACCGCCGTGGGGGGTGGTCAACAGGTTAAAGAAAAATTTAGGACCTGAAAATAGGTTAACTATGGGTGTGTTTTGCTTTGTGCATTCTTGCTATGTGCATTTCTAGAAAAAACTAGAGCCAACAAACTGGCTTGCCCTTACATTTCCCCACTTCTTGAGTATGCCAGGCCTGGGCGTGGTCATGATGTCGGAGACAGCAGAAGAGTCCCACTCGTCTACCCCAGGGCTCGGATTGGTCGCCTTAGGAGGTGGCGAGGCAGGCAGGGCGGGGGCCGAGTCCGACATCTCGCTGATGTCATCCACGTCGCTGATGCCCAACTCATCCATGAGAGCTGCGACAAACATGCAATGACGTTTACAAAGGAATATAAAGACAACTTCTAATATTATGGCATGTACTAATATTATGCGCTGATGGAATTAAACTTATAATGCCCCTATAAAGATAGCAGTTTTGGGGGATTTTTTGGTTTTCGTAAGAGTCTTACAGCAATATGCAACACAAATACATGTAAATCACACAAGTGTCGAAGATTAGAGGTGTTAATAGATAGTAACATACAAAGAAAAGGAACAGAAGAGATAAGGAAGATAGCTGTTCCATATAGGAAAGAAGGAGCAAACCACACCACAGCACCTGCCAACCACCCACATAAACATAGTAAAGCTGTTTAGAGAGGCAGGACCTCTGATGTTACATCTATTTCTGAAATAACTAAACTAATGGGGAGGTTTAGTTTTAGTTTTAATAAGAGTTTCACGGCACTTGCAACACAATAAGGTCATATAAGTGAGGAAGAATAGAGGTGTTACAAGAGAGTAACAAACACAAAAAAGGAGGAGGAGAGATAAGGACGACAGATGTTTAATAAGAAAGAAGAAGCAAACTACACCAGAGCACCCGCCAACCACCCACTAATGGGGTGGAGAGTCTTGAGAATACCACATATAACCCAAGTTAAAAAATGCTCTAATTGGGATTCAAACCAGAGCCATCCCCATGATAGTATGACACCCACAAAGCTATCAGCATGGCCAGCAACAAAAGTGAGAATTCAAGACATTAAATTTGAAATGTTGACCTAATATTATAATAAAGTAAGGCAATATAGATTGCGCAGAGAAAATCAGTTGTCTTTCTTCTAATATGAATATTGATATAAAATGGCACAAACAGAAGACACTGAACAAAACTAAAACTATTGAAAAATAGAATAAAGTCTTTAACACAACTGGTAAAACTACATAATCATAGATATGCACAAGGCAAAGAACACAGAGGGAGAAGAAAACAGCTAAAAAAAACATGTGACTGCAAATTCCTACATAAAAGAAAAGATATTGATTTCCCTTTTTTTCCCCGAAAATAGAGAGACAATAAACTAATAAGGTCTTTACTCATGGTGTTCCTATATTCTCAGCATTTTTATGACTTTGGACTTCACCATGCAGGTTATTCATAGATCAGTATTTTATTGGCATCTTCAGATAAAAACCTTTGTTTTAAATGTCTAACTACATCACAATATTCTATACTGTTCTTACGAAAGTTCTTCTTAAGCTGATAAAATAGTGGGAAATACAACAAAACATACTAAGTCCTAAGAAAAGACAAACTAATACTGAGAAAAGTACTAGCAAGGTGGCAAGAAAATAATTTTTCAAAGTGATGATTTGCCGTAGAATTGTGAGGGTAAACCACAACAAAGAAAATAAAATAACAAAGATGTAAAATTATATGGCCACACAAAAAGAAAACTAAGTAAAAATAATATTGACAAAAAGGAAGTATAATATGTAAGAACTGAGACAGCAGAAAAAGCCATGTGATTTGGAACTGTAATAACAATAGTAAAGACTGTCACTGGTGGTAAAACTTGTTCACGAAATATCAAATAAACTCTCAATTTTTCAAATACTTATAGACGACGACTTTATCCTTCCAATGTCTTTCATTTGAGTTGCTACGTTTATTCATTTATTTACTCACTGTCTCATAGTCACTGCCTATTAGTTTTAATTAGGTCATTAACACGCCAATGGAAAAAGATAAACTAGACAATGAAAACAAATACAACTGTAATTTCTTCAAAAGCAGCTCATAAATCATATCACCACTGTGCAAGGAGTCAAAAATATCACAGCTGACACTTTGTCGACCCAAATTAACACAATCTAAGTTAAAAGTAACAAATTGCTCATCAATATTAACTCTGCGAACATGTTTGCCTGAACAATGCACAACTTTTATAAAGTTGATACCCAGTCAATGGTCTATAAAAACAAAATTTCATAAGATTTCCAAAAGTTTCCTCCTCCCCGAAACAAAATATAACCCCCCCATTTTGAGAGAGGTAGGTGCCTTGAAAAAAGATACGGCTTAAATGCTCCCATAAATCAAGATTAACACGAAATTCCTACCCAACCAGCCCATTCAAACATCATATGAAATAAAATCAGATGAAAACTTTTTTACATTGAAGTTTAAAAGCTTCATCCAATATTTCTGACTACTTTTAATAAATTTTATCCCAGTATAAACTATTCACACTATGACTTGGCAAAACAGTTTTAGAATAAAATTGTTAGAAGTTATCAAAAAGTACACCGCACTCATAGATGATAGTTCAAAACCAACATTATGCAATTTCAAACTTTTTGTGTTGACGACTTTTACATAAAAATTGTGAAGGCAAAGCAAAAAGGAAACATAACAGTGAAGAAAAATGTTCAAAAGAATTATCATAGAAGTAAATGAATGAATTCATACTCTATCAATATAACAAAATTTCTCATAGTTCATTTTAAGTAAACAATATCGAAGCAAAGGAATGAGTCACACTCCTTTGACATAACAAAATATCCCAGAAACGAAACTATTCGTTAAAATTTGATATTATTGTGACAATCCGTTCAATTGTGAAAAGTGACAACTTGGGGAAGTAAACAAAGATCAACATCAAGAACAAAGAACAGGCATCAGGAATCCCGGTGTCTGAGAAAAGTGGATGGGTATAACGAGAGCCACATTTGGAAGGAATTGATAGTAAATTATGTTCACATTTGGAGGGCATTGGTTGTAAATTATGTTCACATTTGGAGGGCATTGGTTGTAAATTATGTTCATATTTGGAGGGGATTGGTTGTAAATTATGTTCACATTCGGAGGAGATTGATTGTATATTTATGTTCACATTTGGAGGGGATTGATTGTATATTTATGTTCACATTTGGAGGGGATTGATTGTATATTTATGTTCACATTTGGAGGGGAATGATTGTATATTTATGTTCACATTTGGAGTTGACTGATTGTAAATTATGTTTACATTCAGAGGAGATTGATTGTAAATTATGTTCACATTTAGAGGGGATTGATTGTAAATTATCTTCACATTTGGAGTTGATTGATTATAAATTATGTTCACATTCAGAGGAGATTGACTGTATATTTATGTTCACATTTGGAGGGGATTGGTTTTAAATTATGTTCTACTCCCCTGTCAACACAACTCATATCATTTAAGAGGCAGACTGCTTCAATCCAGCCAGTAAGGGCCAGACCTGTCTACCAGGACTTTGTATTCAGCAGAAAGAAGCAAATATAATCGAATATATTATCATTTTCCCGATGTGGGAATTAGACAAAAAAAATACTCAAATGTTTTGAGTCTAGGGAAAAGCAAATTATCAATACCTATTGGAGTTGATATTACAGGGAGGAAGGACAGAAGAGCAGAAACTAACAACTGCACATAGTAATACGGAGACTAAGTTTCCACAGAGAGATAAGAAAACTTTCTAAATTTATGACTTGGGCTCTAAAAATGTTAAGTCACAGTACGGAATTAAATTTTCACATGCAACATTATTAATTTACTGAGCCCTACTTATTTATCTATCAAATCTCTGTGTACAAGAATAGACACCTTGCATGAACAAGATAGAAGTCCTCACATTTAGAAACATTTAGACAAAATTGTTCACAAGGGTATCTTCAAATAACTTTTTCATCAAGGGTCATTTAAGCCAGCCTGCATACTGACAACCCATGTCACTTTCATATACGCGCCTACAAGAAAACAAATTGAATATAAAAACCGTTTTGCAGTTTTATACTTTATCAAAGATAGGCCCATATTACCAAATTTATTTTAGAAGGCAAAATGAAATTGCTCTAAAACACAAACAAGAAACTGAAGAACTGAAGAACTAATACAAATTCTAAAATGATTAAAAATCTACAATACATATAGAAAAATGAGGGTGTGTTGGGGCGAGGAGGGGGGGGGGGGCAACTGTAACAGGCTAACATAAGAAATTCAAACTGAAAGAAAAACAGTCAACCAACACCACACTCCAAACACTCTAGCATAACAACAGCATGACCATGCATACCTGTCTTTTGAGTATCCCCTGAGTGGCACAAATCATGAGTGGGGAAAGAGGGAATTCACATATACAAAAACATACTTTTGACATGAAAAATGCACAAAGAAGAGCTAACCATCAAATGCCAAGCCCTTAAGTTTCAATAAAGGTCAGGTCACACAATAGCAAACAAACACAAATAGAAGCATGGCATACCATAAATTAACAAAACAGAAATACATATGTGAGGCGTGCTGACAAAATGAGTTACTTCTCGCAATCCAAGAATGGAGATATCAGCCAAAAATCGACACTGGGGTCAGATTTACAAATTTTCAATTGACCCCATTTTCTTCAGGTCTACCGTTTCCTTTATAACTCCATACTTACAAATTGTTCAAACTCCACCTATCAAGTTGATGTATCAATTTTCATAAGGCTGAAATCCGAGAAGTAACTCATTTTGTGCGCACACCTCACATATTTAGGAATAATTTCAAAGAAAATTATCTTAACTATGACAGTTTTGAAAACATTAAGACAAAACATTTATTAAGCCCAGAAAAATGAAAGTCACATCCCATTCATAAAACATTATAAAAGAACTACCAACTCTATGAAGCCAAATTAGAAATTAATAAACACTTATTACATAGTTGAGGGCTTCATATTATATTAAAACTTGTCTACAGTTCATTTTCAGAGAGAGGACCGTTTCGCCAGACTGACTTACTTTTTAAACACAATTTTAAGAGAACTTACAGTCTCTCTCCACTTCAATTTCTTTTTAATTGTTCAACAAAGCCACGACATAGCTACTGAATTCTCCATTGCCTTTGCTGATATCACAGATACACATTTCAACTTCAAAGTTGTAAACTAGAGAGGTCTTTGGGGGAAATAGCGAAACCACAAAACATCACAACAAATAAAAAGATTGGACAGTAAAAACACGAAAGGGGAACACGCCCATGCAGAAGTCTACGAGGAGGATGCGAACTAAACAAACAAAATCAGTTTTTTGTTACAAATCCTGTCAAATACGACTAGATCTTCAACTGCATTTAACTCACTTACAAGCTGGACTGAATGAACAAAACAGGGATGCGAGCTCTGATAGAGTGTGGAAAAAAAAAAGAAAAACCTTGAGGACAAGCTCCCATTGACATATCATAACAACGATCACCTGATTACCGTTTCATTTTTATGCACCATCACATTGCAGTATCTATGGTCACGAAAGGAAACACAGACTACAACATTCCAGATTCGAGTTCTACGTTTTGTAAAGAGTTTTGTGAAGGCTAGGCAATGATGGTTAAGTTACCTCTCATCTTTTCATGTGATGGAGAAACGCCTGCTGAACCAGCTGCCCCTGTGGGCACATAGCCGGACTCTGTAGACGGGACACTTGGCTTGGCTGGGGTTGATGTCTGATGAATATGCACAAAAATGAGTCAGAATAATAATGACAATAATAATAACAACAACAACAATAACGGCAACAATAATAATAATAATAAACTGTCCTTATCACCTCAATATTCATACCAACATTATGTCATCAGTGCCAGACCTGGACTTTAAGCAAAACCCATGAAAGTAAAATCACTGCATGCGAAATTAAATGTCTCCGCAAAACCCTTCCCGTCACAAGACGAGACAGGCAGAGAAATGAAGAAGCAAGAGCAGCTATCGGCACAGAGTCCATCCTGCGTTACATAGAAAGACAGAGGATAAAATGGTTTGGCCACCTGTTACGCATGTAACCTAACCAGCCAGCCTCAAGAGCCTACAACACCAAGCACTCAGGCTATAAAGGAAGAGGAAGGCCACGCAAAAGGTGGATCGAGGGTGTCAAGGAAACCCTAAGAAAACATAACATCCCAACTGAAAGAGCTGCGGAGCTGGCCTACCATAGAAAACTGCATCTCCCCTCGACGCTTAACGGCAACAGAGGATGAAAAAATAAAGTAAAGTATAGACTGTCTGTCTTTCAGCTGAGATGTACTCTAAGCAGCTTGGATAGGCCCTGGCAGCCCACCTCAGAAAAAGATTTTAAAAATGCAAGGATGGGGGTATAAAAACATTTTCACAACGTACAATATTTTTGTTGATGTAACAACATTATCGTATTGACAATGACCAAAAAAAATCTTTGTTTATCTCACAGTGAGAAATTTGTTTTGGGTCGTTTACAAAGGTAGTGGTGTTACATAGTTAAGGTGCACTCGTTCTCTCTTCTCAATCTCTCTCTCTCTGTTTCATTTGTAGCACTGTGTGTTCAGTAAACTCACTGCAGTTGGTACGACTGAATTTCTATTTCTGTCTGTTCTTGCTTTCTTAGAAATAAGTCAGTTACTGCTGGTCGATAATTGAAATTTCGATGCCAGTGGGTGGCTATGGTCACACAGCATTATTTCCATCTTTTTATTTTAGTTAATATTTTATCATATCGTGTTGTATTGTGTTTAACCTTATCACATCGACTGCTCAAAGTAAGATTTCTGTTTGGTTTAGTAAGAGTTTCACATCAGTGCTCACAACTGCATAAGGTCATATGAGCATATGAAACAGACAAGTTGATGGTCTTCATGACTGTTCACAGAATGGCTTGGTTTCATTTTATGGTTAGGTTGACCACTCTGTCATATTATGTCACTTTTCAAAATGGCGTAAGGCGGAGTCTTACACTAAGCAGTCAATGTGATATCTTACTTCTTGGTTTTAGTTGTAGTAGAGTTTTTACGGCGCTCACAACTGCATAAGGTCATATGAGCGCCAAGGGGTGGATGTCAACAGAGAAGTCTTTACAGGGAATCAGGCTTACTCTGCTCACCTCTCTAGCTTCAATAGCACAAAGTTTGTTTCAACTATCAAGGCACCCCGGAAATAGCGGGTCACAAAAGTGTGACAAACATGCAAAAGAAGTAGAGGAAAATGACGATAGTAAGAATTAGGAAAGAAAAAGCAGCAGTCCCCTGTTGCAGTTGAGGCACAGTTATGAGCATGACATTGATGAATCAGCACATTTACAATTACAATTCTACCGTGCATAAGAACTCAAGATGTTAATGTCCCCCTCTTTGGGAATGGTCTAAAGACACTTCAGTCAGTAGCACCGCCCTAGTGGGTAATTAACCACTCTGTCATATGTCACTTTTCAAAATGGTGTATGGCGGAGTCCAACACTAAGCAGTCAAAGTGGTATCTCACTTCTGTTCTCACTGCACTCACCTTGACCTGTGGCTTGGCACCAGGGTCATGGACGTCGGACTCTGCCTCTGACTCTGTCACAGTCTGGAGTAAAGATTAGAAAAAAAAGAGTACAGTCAAAATTGTTATAAGATGGCCATCCATTGTCCAAGACAAAAGCAACTCTTTTTAGACAGGTGGACGTCTTACAGTGTCATAATAATGTAAAATACATGCAAGACAGAAAATGGAAAATGGACATTTGTACAGGAGATTTTCTTGTACAGGTGGCCATTAGAGCAAGTTTGATCATACTTATAAGATACAAGTGACACCTTTATATATACATAAGATTAAATGCATTCAAACCGAGCAAATACTTGTGCCTGCTGTTGGATACTTCTTCAGTACGTTCAGTACAGCTTTATAACAAAATAGTCTGGGGAACTTGAACCCCATGCATTTGCATTAAACAATGGGGGTCTTACAGAGGATGATAAACAATCAACAAAGGCCAATCAAAGCCATGGACTTAATATATTGTAGATTTATGATGTTGTGGTCTTACAATATCATGGACCTATGATATCATGGATTTATATTATCATGGACTTACGGTATCATGGACTTATGATACCATGGACTGATGACATCATAGCCTGATGAAATCATGGACTTGCAATATCATGGAGTTATGAATTTTGTAGACATAAAATAATGTGGACTTATATTATTGTAGATTTATAATATCATGGACTAACAAGTCATGAACTTAAAATGTCAACGACTTACAATATCGTGGACTTCCGACAGCTCCTCGTCTCTCTTGAAGGACACTCTCTGAGTGGAGTTTTTGCGCTGTGCCACGGGGGAATCTCCCCAAGAGTTGTCCTCCCCTGATGTCTGGGATTGCCAGGAAGTCTGCCGAGCAGATGCCACGGCTGCTGCTGCTGCCCTCTTACCCTCGGCAACGGCTGCTCCTTGTGTCGTCGGCATGCCCATCTGGTCATCATCATCATCTGCTTCCTCGTCTTTTGGGGTTTTCCTTGGGGTTGGACCACGGAATGATTCTGCGGAGATGAAATTAGACTTGAGGACAGACAGACAGACAGACAGACAGAGAGAGAGAGAGAGAGAGAGAGAGAGAGAGAGAGAGAGAGAGAGAGAGAGAGAGAGAGAGAGAGAGAGACAGAGATCTAAACAGACAGAATGATATACAAAGATAAAGGAAAAGCAATAAACAATCAACACATACCAATATCTAACACATAAAACAATTGTGTTGTTGTATTACCATTTCATTAACGCCTCCACCCCCAACCCCAAAGCATTTAGGTATTATCAGTATTCATGAAGGAGTACAGCTTTATAACAAAAAAAGGGGGGGGGGGGAGAAACAATATACAGCTCGATAGAACATTCCTTAGTTTTAGAAATCCAAATAGTTTGGCATCGGAAAAACGCTGAAATCTTTTGGTAAAGTACAAATTTTGCTATGTGCGTGTTTTGAATACAAAGAATACACATTGGCTGCAGAGTGTTAGACTCCGTCATATGTCACTTTTCAAAATGGTGTATGGCGGAGTTTCCCAACAAGCAGTCAACAAGTTTTTAAAAAAATTTTAGTAGAGTTTTTACGGCGCTCACAACTGCATAAGGTCATATGAGCGCCAAGGGGTGGATGTCAACAGAGAAGTCTTTACAGGGAATCAGGCTTACTCTGCTCACCTCTCTAGCTTCAATAGCACAAAGTTTGTTTCAACTATCAAGGCACCCCGGAAATAGCGGGTCACAAAAGTGTGACAAACATGCAAAAGAAGTAGAGGAAAATGACGATAGTAAGAATTAGGAAAGAAAAAGCAGCAGTCCCCTGTTGCAGTTGAGGCACAGTTATGAGCATGACATTGATGAATCAGCACATTTACAATTCTACCGTGCATAAGAACATGTTAATGTCCCCTCTTTTGTTTTTTTATTTTAGTTTTAGTAGAAGTGTTTCACGGCGCTCGCAACTGCATAAGGTCATATGAGCGCGCGGGACACACCTAAT
>NW_004797712.1:496289-497811 GCF_000002075.1 Aplysia californica | reverse complement strand
TGTGTGTGTGTGTGTGTGTGTGTGTGTGTGTGTGTGTGTCCCCGTCCGTCCCTGTCTCATTCATAAATACACACACAACAGGCTAAATTGTAACCAGACCATACCTCCATCGGTGTCACTCTCAGAGATGTGAATGGCGTGGGCAAACTTGGTCACGTCCACTTTAGCAGCTGCAGGCTGAGAGAGAAAACACACGAGAAAGTCAACACACGATTCACGTATGTACAGCAAGCTGAATAAACTACATGTACACGCATATTTATTTATTCATCTTGTTATAGCTTGTTCATTTTTGTCTGCCCGCGTTAAAAAAATTCTAGCTCATTTACTAATTAACCTATGCCCATGAAACTTTGCACGACACTTTTGCAGCGAAACGACCAAATATTTTAATTCTTTTTGTTAAATCTTGATCCGGTAATAAAAGTTTCTTTATTTGGGCTCTACATTAAACATCGCCTTTTTTGCATGCATACACAGGATCACTAAAACAAGTTATTTACTGTAACCTAGCCGACAAATAGCTCATTAAAATTTTGAGACAGCGACACCACCCTGTCCCCATATTTCATGGTGTCTGGACGTGAGCCTCGGAAAGTATTCACCCGTCTGCAGGACCGCGTAAGCGTACGTAAAAAAAAGTGGCGTTGAAAATAATATATCACCCTTTTTTAAAGTTTAGTTTTACGCTGTAAACCCCTTATCATTATTTTTTAACCTGCTTTAGGCTAACTCCAGAGAAAACGTGTCGGGACCTTAGTTTGCAATGACCATCACGGGTGGGCTTTGAGATTATGATAGTCATCAAACTTTTAGAACTACGTGCAAAAAATCTGAGAAGATTAAACACGGCGATTTAATTTCATCTTGTTTTAACAGCGGTAAGACGAAAGAGAACAAGCTGTAATGGAATTAGTGACGACCTTGGTCGCATGTGATTGAAGGGCACCATACGTAGGTCTTGTTTGTTTGAGTAAAGAGAAGTACATCGACACAAAAATTGTCATTAGGTGCTGGGTAAAAGTAAGACAAGACACAAACAGCAGAAAGAAAGTAAGGAAGTAGGACCTATCAGTGTCGCCCTTCAACGACCTTCAGTAGTCGGTTGCTACTTTTCCCTTTCCTCTGTTTCACTATTCCAAAAACAGTCAACGTCAGAGTTTTACAAGACTTGCAAAAAAACACAAGTATACCGTATAAGTACCGAAGATTAGAAGTTTAACAAGACAGTAACATACAAAGAAAAGAAGGGAGAAAGATAAGGTAGACAGATGTTTGATAGGAAAGAAGGAGCAAAGCACACCAGAGCACCCACTAACCATCCACAACGCACATGTGTACAGAAGAACGTGGAATAAACTACACGTGTATCTATTTGTGGCCAAACATGCTCATATTCAGTTACTTTATCACGAGTATTCTGCTTTAATAGACATTATAAAAGATTAATTCCATTACAGTTCGATAAAAAAAGACTTGAAGCATTATAATCAACACGATAACGGTCATTTAGTGAGTGTGA
>NW_004797712.1:491861-495181 GCF_000002075.1 Aplysia californica | reverse complement strand
GATTAGGGCTGTTACAAGAGAGTAACAAACATAAAAAAGAAGAAGGGGAGATAAGGATAATAGATGTTTGACATGAAAGAAGCTGGGCAGACAAACAAATCCCAGGTGGAACTGACAGAAGTTGAACCAAGAAGACAGGGGTAAGACGAAAAAAACAAGTACACTGTAAAAGAAAAAGAAACAGACAGAGAGAAGGGGAGAAAACAGAAGGGTCCTTTAGTGTTTGGAAAAGGCAAGACACACAGGAAACAGAAGCGCACATAATTAGGCGCCTGCCAACCATCCGCACGGAACTTGGCACACACTTTAAAAACGTGATGACATGCGTGGAACAGTACAGATAGGGGAAGAAGAAGAAGGAGGAGGAGGAGGAGGGAAGGGGGAGGAGGACGTGGAGGAGAACAACAACAACAGCAATAATAACTACAACTACAATAACAACAAAAATAACATTTAAATAACAACAGCAACCACAATGTAACCAAAAGTTGGACAACAAAATTCAGTGTCAATTACCACAAGACCATGAGTCACAGCTCGGACAGTGCTTCTCTGACAGACACCACCAACAGCTTCCGAGTCCAAGGCGCCCTGTGCGGCCAAGGACACCCCGGGCTCGGTTCCTTCCCGTGCCGAATCACACACCGAAACCCCGATCGAGTCTTCCCGAAACGACGTGGCTTCCTCCTCCATCGAGGACTGGCTGAAGAATCCCGACTCGAGGAGCGGATTCTCACGACTCTTTCTCGTAGAATCTGCGCCAAACGAAGTGGTCATCTCGTCAAACATGACGGGTTTGGCCATTCTGAAGACGTGGCGAGGAGAAGTCTTAATCCCTTCAACATATTGCTCACAATAGTTCGTCGAAGGAGAGGACGCCTCAATGTTCTGACTAAAATAACTACTCTCGGCAGCAGAGTCCGACTTTCCGGTAACTCCCCTTTCGTGTTGACGACGATAGTTTTGTGGCAGGCTGCCGAAGGCGTCGCCAGTGGCGTCATCATTGATGTGGGACATTCGACTCGTCATCTGGTGCTCTTCCAGGACTTCTGCAATCACTGGAAGTCCGAACGATCCGCTGACGCTGCGGGTGCTGCTGGTGCTGATGCTACTATTGCTGCCGCTTATGTTACTGCCGCTACTGCTGCTGTTGTTACTGCTGCGACTGTTGCTGCTGCTACTACTGCTGCTGTTGCTGTCGTAGCTGTTGGAGTATGATCCACTGTCTCTGGTTGGGTTGCTCATGCTGTTCCCCGATCTGTCGAACTTAATCCCTGGATACATATTTTGTTTCCGTTCCTCCACAGTGACTTGTAAAATATCGTTGTGTTGACTCATAGATGGGGAAGATTCTTCAAAATCATCCGAAGTTCTGAAGTCGGTCCTACAATCATACGAGAAACACACAGGATTGTCTTCATAAAATTGTCTGGTCGGATCATAATCCTTTACAGAAGAGGAACGCACTGCACAAAGGCTGTTTTCATAAACCTCCCTAGTCGAGTCAGCATCCTCTACAGATGGGGAACGAACTGGGCTGTTTTCACAAACCTGTCTCGCCGAATCAGATTCCTTTCTACAGATTCCTTGTGACTTGTCATAACGAGTAGAAGAAGCCGAATCCTCCACACCATCGGGCGTGGCGTCACCTTCCCTCTGGGCACACCAACCCGTGTGCAGCAGCTGCTCGAAAGCCTTCAGCGCTCCCACCTCCACCACACCAGCCGCCATATTGGTGACGTTGTCTTCAGCCTTCTTGTCGTCTGAAGCTTGTGCCCTTTGAGCAAGCGGTGCGTCTTCGGTGAACGAGGAGTCGAAATCTGGTAATACGGGTTCAAACCCAAGCAATTCTTCGAACTTCCGTGACGAAAAGGCGGCCAAATCATGACCTTTATCCGAAATTGTGGGTTCTTTAATATTCAAAGAACCCTGTTGCGCTCCCGATGAGCTGGAATTCCGCCCCTTTGTGTCGTATTTCACTATACGGAAACTACCTTCGGATTCAGAGGGAACCGCTTGCTTCCCGAAGGGCACATTAAACCCGAATCTGCTTCTGTCGGTTGCAGTGTCGGGCTCCTCAGTGACAGGTTTTGCTCTAGAGGTACCGGCAGACACGCCTGCCCAGCGAGGTATGGCAGTGGATACAGCAGGCACTAGAGTACGTCTTGGTGTTAAAGCGTCATCATCGCGATACGTCTTTCTCCGGGTCGTGTTCCAGGGGGTGGTGGAGGCCCCGCTCTGAGCTCGTGACCGATTGTCCAGGGTTGTCCGCAGCTCGGACACAAGGGCGGACTTCAGGGCCTCTCGGTCGGTGGCAGAGGTGCTGTTGCTGCTGTTGCTGCTGTTTCTGTTGGAGCTAAATTCGCTGCTGCTGCTTCTGAGGGTGGTGGTGCTGTTGTTGTTATTGTTAGTAGAGCTGCTGTTGTTGTTGTAGTTGGTGGTGGTGGTGGTGATGGTGGTGGTGCCCCCGGTGGTGCCGATACTCTTTTCGCCAGACCGATTCATCAGTCCCCAACCAAACCTCGAGCGAGGTGACGATCGCTTCTCCATGATACCTAATCGAATCACTGTCAAACGCGAATAATTATCCACAACGTAGTACTAGAAGTCACTTGCAAGACGCGGAAAGGCTTGAGAACAAACTGGGATTAAAAAGTTTCTATGAAATTACAAATTAACGCTCAACATTCCAGACATTATACCAGTAAGCAATGTCCAAACGCCAAATGTCAATTTGTAATGTACTAGAAATACCCAAACTAATTTACTTGTTTTCGGTTCCAACACGGCAAAACTGTATACACCACGCGTTATTCCATTTATTACCCTCTCAAGATTTTAAAAAACAAAAAAACAACAACACCACAGTCATTTCCGCTTGCACCTCGTCTACAGAAATAAAAACAGGGCCACCAATCTCTAACTTGGCGCAGGTGGACAATACAATCGTTTCTCGGGGTTAATTCGATAACGCACCCAATGCCTGACGGTGCCAACTGAGAATACCACACCAACTCTGCTATCAAACATAACACCTTCCCGGACAAGAAACAAACACAGACGAGCGGTCCATTTATAGAACTTTAGCGGATTGGAAAACCGGAGCATCAATTCACAACTGAATTGCTTGCGTGTGTATGGCCGATTTGTTAGTGAGATTTCTCGAACTCAGTGTGACAACTGCCAATATTAAACTCCCTTCACACCCTGATAACACCTTTTCCCGTCAACATTATCACCTTTAGTCATTTTTTTACATTTTCACGAGTGAGGAGACAGAGAGGAGGAACAGAGAGAGAGAGAGAGAGAGAGAGAGAGAG
>NW_004797712.1:476892-489560 GCF_000002075.1 Aplysia californica | reverse complement strand
GTAACTGTGTTTTCCCAGTTAAAATAATTTAACCCCCAACCAGGGCAGTGCTACTGACTGAAGAGTCTTTAGGCCATTACCAAAGGGGAGATATTAACATGTTCTTATGTAAATGGGCTGATTTATCAATGTCATGCTCATATTGTGCCGGAACAACACAGGGGGGAACTGCTGCTTTTTCTTGCCTTATCTGTCTTTACTATCGTTATTTTTCCTATACTTCTTTTCTTCTTCTGTATGTTTGTCACTCTCTTGTGAACTGCTATTTCCGGAGTGCCTTGACTGTCGAAGCAGACTGTGTGCTGTTGAGGCTATAGAGGTGAGAAGAGTAAGCCTGATTCCCCATTTGGACTTCTCTGTTGACACCCACCCCTTAGCGCTCACATGACCTTACGCAGTTGCAAGCGCGGTAAAACCTTATTAAAACTAAACTAAGATCATTTACGAATTTACGAGGCAGGCTTCGACCCTGCCGGCCAGGCCCAACCCAGGCTGAGAGGGGGTACAATATCCCTCGGTAAAATGTTCTCCCCACTCAGGAATCGAACACGGGTCTTCTGCGTATGGCGGCCAAAGTCCTACGCGCTACACAACAGCATATATCGGTGGAGGGTTGACCAAACAATCAAAAATTGACATGACTAAGCTCAGACATCAACATAATAGTATAGTGCGCAGAGGTCTCCATTCAATAAATTGGAACCCCCCCCCCCTCGCCCCGCCGGGAAAAGTAACCTTGATTCAGTCGAAAGACAGGGGCATTTGAAGTTGAACCTATTTAATTACATTTCATGTACACTCCTTGGACAAAAGAAATACGACTTTAAACGCTGAAGAAGTCTAGAAGGCAAGGCGGCAGCAGCAGCAGCAGCATTATTATAAAGGTCAGAATAACTGTCCCAATGATTTCCCTAAGAAACTTCCTTATCTTGAGGGTTATATCCCAAATTTCATTCGGATTCTGTCGTCACCGAGAGAGACAAAGAGAGATCAGATCGCGCGCTGTGTTAAACTGACATTAACTGGAAGAGACCGGTCAGAACGATCCTCCCCCCCTAAACCGTAGATCCTGCGATAAATATCTGGAGCGGTCGTACAATCGTCTACGTGTCATTTAGCTAATCATTAAGAGAACAAAGGTAAACATTGGAGATAACGGCGGTCAACAAAGTGAGGGGCAGCTCAGGACACAGGAAAGACTGACGGAGGCTCGGAGATACACGCCCACGCGGGGGGGTTAGGGGTACACTCACTGTCATATCCCACATGCGGAAGAGACCGGGATAGGGGGGGTACACTACCATACCCCATTCGAGGTTAAAGGGGAACACTGCCTTACCCCACACGAGGGCTCAGGGGTACCTTAACCCACCCACCCCTCACACACACACACACACACACACACACACACACACACACACACACACACACAAACACACACCGCGGTTCGGGGTAAACTACCTCACAAATTTTGCTAAACAAAATTAAAAGAATAGAAGGACCCAATACTTCGATCACATAAAATGCCCGCAGACCAAAGTGAAGAAAACACTCGAAGATAAGATGCGAGGCACAGTGGGTGAGGGTGGACAAGAAATAATGTGGACCGACAACATCAAGGCATGGACTGGCCTTAGAATGACATAGTGCATGACGCCATCTGGCAACCTTAATCGGTCGCTTTTAAGCACAAGGGGGCTAGCTATACCGAAAAATGCTGTTTTGAGAAAATCGTAGGTAAAGTTTTTGGACCCTTGTTCAGTTTCTTTAAAAGACAAGGAGAGTTTTCTCTATACCCAAATAAAGATACACACCAATGAAACCAAACTTCTCTTAGATGTAGGGCAATGCTCCCTTTTGGTGTATGTCAAGATTTCTGGAAACCCCCGAAATCTGGGATAGCCCGCTTGTCCTTAAAGGCGACCTATTAAGCAATGGAGGGTCATTACAAGTCAACCTCTGGGCCACAGATGATACCTTCGGGTATCCAGGTACCTTACCACACTCGGAGATTCAGGGCCACACTACATTACTCCATAAGACGTTGGAGAGCTGTCCCCGTCGCTTTATGCTTGAAAAATGCTGAAATTATGCAAACTGAGCCCAAAAATGTGAAATTATGCGATTTTGTTAATTTTAACAAAGAATGATAAAGGAAAATGATCAGAAATCATGCAAAAATGATCAAATTTTGCTAAATTATGCGGGGTGCATAAAACCACGGGGACAGGGAGAGGAACAATATTCTATCTCGAACGGGATTCGAGAGAAACACAACCTTTCTCCACACAGAGGTTCAGGGCTCAGGGATAAGGTTTAGTAAGAGTTTTACGGCACTTGCAACACAATACGGTCATAAAAGCGCCGAAGATTAGTGGTGTTACAAGAGAGTAACAAACACAAAAAAGAAGGAGAGATCTGAGCGATAGATGTTTGACAAAAAAAGGAGCCAACCACACCAGAGCACCCACCAACCACCCGTGCACGAGGTTTGAAAGGTACACTACTTTATCCTCACGGGGTAGGCTTACGTTGCTCTCCCTCAAAAGGCAAAGGGGTTCAGGGGTACGCTGCTATACCCCGCACGAGGATACCAAAACCAGATGGGTACAGGACAAACAGAATAAAACAGCACGAGCATCTGACAGTATATGACCTAGCTTGAAACTGAAATGTGACCTTTGGTATTGACCAAGTCAATTTGTTTTGTCTATTCTATCTCTCTGTTTGTCTGTATCGCTCTGCCTGTGCCCCACTCTACCCCCTCCCCCCTTTCGAGAATAAATGGTGAAGAACCGAATAATTATTCATTCATTCATTCATTCATTCATTCATTCATTCATTCATTCATTCATTCATTCATTCTTTTTTTTTTTGCGGGGACTCCTTTTCCTGGCTCCAAACATCAACACCAAGCACACTGATCGACCTTGCATACAGTCTCTTGACACTTCGACCTCACACTCACATGCCGCCATTATAATATATTACCGTAACAGGAGACGTGGAATCAGCCTAGGGCAATTAGCGGCGACAGAACTGCACATTTAAAGACCTAGAACTAGAGCAACGAGCGTCCATTAATTAACCCGGCGTTGATTATCGCTGGGTTTTTCTCACCAGATAGGAGCGCGGTAACAACGATTGCCGTCCCAGAATAGCGGAAAAAAGCTTTTAATTGCAAAGATAATAATGGACACCATTAGTAGGCGTGCTGTGTTTAAACCTTTTACAGACGCAGTAGAAGTTTTTCTTCCTCTTAGACAAAATGTGTAAAATCACATTAAAATATTGCATACATAAATAGACGAACGGACGATTTTTGGGAGAGAGAGAGGGCACATATTTCGTTTTGTTTGTGTGTGTGTGTGTGTGTGTGTGTGTGTGTGTGTGTGTGTGTGTGTGTGTGTGTGTGTGTGTGTGTGTGTGTGTGTGTGTGTGTGTGTGTGTGTGTGCATGTGTCTGGGGGGGGAGGGGGGGTTGTTTCGGTTTTTTTAGGAGGGGGAGCTTGTGAAGGGGAATTTCATATTACCTGGAATGGCTGTATAAAACGTAAACAATTCTAACAATGACCCCATCATCGCAAATCGCCTCTCTCTCTCTCTCTCTCTCTCTCTCTCTCTCTCTCTCTCTCTCTCTCTCTCTCTCTCTCTCTCTCTCCCTCACTCTCCCTTCCTCTCTCGAAATACTTTTGTATGTACAAAAACGTAAGCGAGTATGTCTATATTATACAAACACACATGTATACATAAACTATCACATTCGCACATATAGGAAACAGTCAGTATTACTAAACAAAATATATGGTGCAACCAACACATATAACGTTCTATATTCACAAACTCAATCCAAAAGGGCAACATAAATATTGATTTTGGATATATCTGGCTTACAATATCAAGACCAAAAAAAAGTTTACCGTATTAGCGATAATGTATTTCACACAGATGAATTGTTGCAGTTTATATATATACATTATAAGCATGGGTAAGTAAATTGGGCAATTTTGGGAAATGGATACTGTGGTGGGTTGTTTTGGGTTTGTTTTGTTTTTTAAGGAGGAGTATTACAGGAAAGAGAGAGGTGAGGTGGGGAGGGGGGATGATCCATGATATATGAATGAGTATGAGGGTCTTTCGAATGTTAAGATTAAATTATGATCTGAGCTGAATTTAACAGAGAGTTGTTGTGACAATCGCCACTTTGCCACGATATAAGCATATTTTTCTCAAGCAACAATAGCCCGTGTCTCAAAAGGCAATGGTAAACTAGTCTAGTTCCAGAGTGGAAACCAATATCTTACAAGATATCCTGGTACAGAATATTTGCACTACTATTCTGAGAAGAGGAACAGTTCTTGCAACGATGGATTGCTCCAATATCCAGTCCCATATCTCTGTCTATCACACATCAGAGGGTGAAAAGCAGAACTCACTTCTCGCTAAAGCGTGATTAATTAAACGAACGTAAATATGTCTGATAGTTTTTTTTACTCCCCCAACAAATTTGGAGTCAATAAAACCTCTACAATGGCATACTGATCTGATATAACCCCCCCCCAAAAAAAAATCCACCCCATAGCAGCAAGCAATCCTTCTTTCTCTGCCACTTTTTATTTTATCATCTATTTTATCATCCAGAAACATTACATTTTAGGAGAAGCAGTAAGTGCACCAATTGTGAAAAGAAAATGACAAAAACCATGTAGAACAGAATGCAAAAACAAAAATGAAAGGACATCTCTTTTCTACTGAGACGAAATACACCCCATTTATGTGAACATAGCTAAACAAATATCCTGTGCATGTGCCCTGCTTTGAACTGTGAGTGTGAACTAGAAAGACTTGCATAATAAGAAGATAGGCAAATGTCAAGGCAAAAACCTTATGTGTCACTAATATATTTTACCTGATGCAAAGAACAGTGCACATGATCAAGATACAGTATAAATATAAGTAATGTTTCTAAAAAGTGATCACCTAATAAAAAAACAACTGTTTTTTTTAAAATCTCTCCAGAGTAGTGAAATATCGATACAAAATTCACACAAGCATCAAAGAAGCTTAGTATAGCAGTGCGGGAAAAACTTTTCTCTGAGATACAAACACACAACGAAATATACAAGGTGATATACAGGGACTGAAATAATTAACACAGAGTTGAAACAGAAAAGAGCTCAAAATGAAACAGTGTGTGACAGACCAAATTCAATCTCAAGAAAAATTAAATACAAAAAGTAAAAACCCAGGAAGAAACTCGACTAAATCAACACCGAGAACCGAAGTCATTTCTAGTAAAATTGACACCAAATAAAAAAATGTCACCACCAAAACCATTAGGCACACGCTGAAACAGGAGAGTGACGACACAAGCCACAAACCTTCTCCTCAAAAATATCGTCCTCAACATCAGAAGCATCCTAAAGGTTCAGCAAACATTGCATATTTTAATATTTAAGGTACAGACATTACACTGCTTACATATTACACTATTTAAGAGTCTACCATCTATGCCTCAAAATATTTAAAAAATTGGACTGAATGAACAGCTCCAACATTTTTTACTAACTTTGAGAAACCAGATTTAACAGATATATCTTGGTACTCATTTTTCTTACCATACTGGTGCTGTATATTCACATTCAATAAACTGCTGGCGCAGACATGGAAAATTTTAGCAAATGCTTACATTTCAGTTTTTAAGACATAGCCATTTTACTAGAAAACTTTGAGTAGTCCTACTTGACTCGGCATTACAAAAAATATAAAAAACAAGGGTTACTCATTTTTTTATCAATAAAAATGATAGGTATTTATATATAAAAAGATTATTATGTCAATTGTTTTTCTTAACTGAGAACAAAACTATTACACCTAACTGACGAAAGTCAATAGTTTCCCATCTTCTGACGAGTTATCGCTGTTGGATACATTTCTACCCGGGACGAATGCGTTTTCAACAGGTCAAGTAGAAAAGAAATAAGAAACAGAAAGTCATTTAGTGGCAGGGGGGAAGCAAGAAAACAGGAGTACAAGATGTATCATTGAAACTTCTGCTACATTAGAGAGACATGACATCCAGTGATTCTCTTGGCTGAACAAGGTCACTTACTAAGTGCAAACAACTGTACAGCACAGAAGTTTTCCATGAAGACAACAATACAAACAACCGATCCATTTTAAATAACAGATAACACAGTAATTTGTCTCCGATAACCTTATTAGAGTACCAAAACCTAGCTCAGTGCACATAACAGTGGCATCAAGTTTCATTTTGGTGTCCCGAGAAATACAAAATGTAATATATAATTCCCTGAACACTAATTAAAGACAAAAGCTCAGAGAGCATTTAATTTGGTTAGTGTACCTGATGCAATGGGAAACTAGATAAATCAGTGTCAGTGATATACCAGTTAGGCTCCGTGCTGCTGCACACAGAAGACTTAAATTTGATTACATAATGTTTTGCTACTTTACTTTTCCAATCCAGCTGTCATCTGGGTTCTAGCCCTTAGACCTCTAATGTGTTTGTTAAATTGAGCATCTGTCTGTCTGCTGGAGTGTTGTATCCCTTTTTGCCTGGGTTTGCCTGACAAGAGGGATAGGAGCAGCCCATCCCTTAGAGGATCTAAATTATGTCGATGGGACAAAAATACCTTTAAAATTACAATTACATGTATATATTATTTTAGAAAGAGCTTACCTTTCCCTTCTTGTCATCCATGATGGAAATCTCAGGTGAGTCGGCCCACGAGTCTGGGCCACCCGAGGCTTTGCTGATGGTCTCATTCTCAGAGTCATCATCTGAGACAAGATTAGATAAAGTACGATAAATGTAAGATAAGATATACACTTTTGGTCCTCTACTAGACAAATTTGTAAGTGGGGTTTCACTAGTAGTGTCAGCAGCATAAAATATCAAAAACATGATATCAACACACACAATCACATAAACACGTATATTTGCACACATACATGAGCAGCATGCCCCCCCCCCTCTCTCTCTCTCTCTCTCTCTCTCTCTCTCTCTCTCTCTCTCTCTCTCTCTCTCTCTCTCTCTCTCTCTCTCTCTCTCTCACACTTTCTCTCTCTCTCTCTCACACTTTCTCTCATAATCTATCTATCTACCTATCTATCTCTTCCTCCATCCCTCCCTCCCTACCAAAATAACATCACTACAAACCTATCAAAATGCACAAGGCATGTACATGAAACTAAATATAGGCAGAATACAAGGGTGTGGGGGGAGGGAGTGGAGATAAAAGCAGATGCAAATGACAGGACAGAACTAGGGAACAGCAAAGGAGGTGAAGACAGAGCATTTTAGATAAGAACATAATTTTTTTCGCAGTGTCAGGTTTCAAACCCGGGGGGCATTTTGAATGAAAGGCGAACACTGTACCACTAGATTACAAAAGTCCCTGTCCAGGTGATGAATCATTCAGACTCAAGCAGATTCAAACTTTGACCTTCTAACTGACCTATCGTCAGCAAGCTGCTAAAATGATGTAAGCCCGGAAGGCAAAAATTTTTAAGGACAGAGAAAAAACTGTTTCGTTCGTATTACAATTGAACCTAATCTATGTTTCCTTTCTTGCCTTTTTTTTTGGAACACGTAAGGTTTGAATTTTGACACAATATTTCTTGAGCAGATGCAACTAATGTCACAGATGATGAAACTGCAATAAAAAAAGAATTACAGTTTTTGGGCTTAGTACATTTGAGCAGCTGACTGGCTGACAATATTAAGTCTGTCATCTACAGCACCACAGGGCACAAGGGGGCCCAACCCACCCGGGGGGGCCCAATCCACCTTGCAGGCCCAACTCATCCCCAGCCCACCCACTCACCCTCAGCATCCTGGGCAGGGAGGCCGATGGAGTCCTTGTCTCTGGGTGTGTTTACCACGCTGGGCGGGAGGGAGGACCGAGGTGTGGACTGAGGGGTTGAACGACTGACGCGGTGATTGTGGTCGGTGATCAGCTGACTGCATGCGTGGTGACCAGGGATGACTGCATAATCATCAGCTGACCAGCCTGAGTGAATCAATACAGGCATATTCGGTTAACTTTATGATGATCCATATATCTATTAACATATACATGTAAAACTAGAACTCTCTTACTCTGCAGGGGATATATTATATACACATATACAAGTTGTCAGTCACTGGACAGAGAGCACATGAAGTTTCCATTTGTACCACATATGTGGAGGCCATTTTCTATGTTGCAATTGCAATTTGTACTTTAACCAGAAGTTCACAAAGTGTGTACCAGTAACAGTATTTAATGAGCTCAAAACTTAGTTGCCACAAAAACCTATACTTCTAAGCCACACCAACATCTGATACATTCCAAAACAAAAGAAAAATGTTGCAATTAACTCAAAATATCTGGAACCAGGAAATACAACTTGTTACTTCCCTTACATTAAGAATGACCATAATATAAGAACTTTACAAGAAAATGTTGAATTACTTGCCCTTGAAGTTAAAAAAAAATACCCACACAATACTGCCGTAAGCTGACAAAACACTTTTCTTCATTTTTGGCGATATATTTTTTTATTTGCTAAATCAAAAGCCTGATCAGTTACCCTACTTGAGTGAAAATATCAAAGTGAAACTGTGTGACTAATTTTTCAATAGATTAAAATTCAAAATTGGAAGAACGCCTCTCTTAAATGGTTACGCTGACTACAAACATTATTTTTATCTCAAAACTGCTGGTAATTTTTTTAAATGCATTTCGTCAGCTTACAGCAGAATAATTAATTATTTCTGGGTGTGGTATTTGTACATAATTTCAACCTTGATAATAAAAAACACAATTAGATCTTTGTAATCACAGTAATCACTTATAATGCAATGCCCATTCCATACAGCCTGATCTGAAAAATGGTTGAGACTATTCAGGCAAGGTCTGACTTTTTTAGTCCACAGTTGGATCATACTCTAGAAACACCTCAATCTTCAGCACTTACAGGACCTAACCCTGTTGCGAATGACATTAAAACTCAGACTAAAACTTAGCTAAAACTAATTTCTTGAAAATGCATCAATGTAAAGCAACTCATATATCTAACAAGTCTGCTCTTGGTTCTGTAAGAACAATATGAAACGACAGATTCCGTCACGAATCCATTCTGGGATACCTCGAGAAAGATTTGAGACAGACAAACAGTCAAACCCCCGGGGGTGGTGCTATTGACTGAAGTGTCTTTAGGCCATTCTTGTGACCCACTATTTCCGGGGTGCCTTGATAGTGAAGCAGACTTTGTGCTGTTAAAGCTAGAAAAGTGAGCAGAGAAAGCCTGATTCCCTGTAGGGACTACTCTGTTAAAATCCACCCCTTGGCGCTCATATGACCTTATGCAGTTGCAAGAGCCGTAAAAACTCAACTAAAACTTTTTAAAAGACAATCAGTCGAACCTGCTTTAACACCCACCTATCCGAGACAATCCTTTGTACAAACGACCACTTCCCACTTCCCCCCTTGCTTTGCATTGGGTTTTTTTAATATTATAAAGACACTGTTCAAGCTGTTTACCTGTCTAAGACAACTACTATTCTCCTCAACAGTGCGCGACCACAGCGCTTTCTTGTCGTATCTCCATTTTTAATAATAGTGACAACAGTTCATAACAAAGAGTGAGCTTAAGAAGATGTCACATTTTCACTGTTTATAAAAATGGAGATATGACAAAAAAGCACTAAGGTCGCGAGTGGGTGAATGTCTTGGACAGTTTCCACGGTACCTTTTGAGTCTTTGTGCAGCGTGTTAGCGTTGTATCCCAGCAGCAGCCTCACCAGACTCACAGAGCCGTCCTGACAGGCATACATCAGAGGGGTTCTGAGGAGGAAGTGAGGAGGGGGATGATAATAAAGGCAATTTTTATTTTCCACTTTAAAAGAGCACTCCCTGCCTGCCTTTCTCAACACAAAACATCAAGGCAATAAACACTTCATTTATCACATGGTGGTAAAGAGGAGGATTTCAACTTTCAATATTTAACAAGTACTCCAAATTCTTTGCAATATCGACAGGCCGAAGGGCTAGAACTCAAATGGCCGCTGGATCAGAAAAGTAAAGTAAGTAAAGTAAGTAACAAGTACTCCCCAACTCCCCGCCACTATGATGTAAATGATATTTTAGTTGTTTTTTTTATTTAAGTATTTTTAAACATAAATCTTTCTCAACTTTCTCTTTCTACAAAAGTAAACGCCGAGCACTCGGCCCAAACATCACAAGACATGAAAATGAGAGCCAAACCTTAAGTTAGTGTCCTCTATGTCAATGTCCGCTCGTTCCTTCAACAGAAGTCTGCACACATCCTCCATCTTGTTTCTGACCGCCAGGTGAAGAGGAGAAAAGCCTTCCTGAAATTGCATGGCAAACATATTGAAACGAAACATGAAGTTCATAGTAAGAGAAAATGGAAACTTGCGGAAGTCTTTCAAATAAAGGGACAAATGGCTTGCCAAAATAAAGAAAACAGGATGGTGAAGATACCATTAAAATTAGGCTTGTAAGGAAATACCTGTGTGCTTCAGACATGCTGAATTGGAGAAATCTATAGAGAATGGTAGGTTTATAAAGTCACCTTATTTAAGAAGTAAGACCTCTCACATTCCAACCCATCCTGAAATCAGTTGTTAACAGTTTCATCAGAACGACAATCATTTGTACTATACCAATAAAGTAGTGGGGGTTTTTTAAGAGCGTCCAAGTGGAGAAATGAACAGAGAACAATGTCTGTTCCAGATCTGAAACTTTATGATGATGATACCACTCTACATTTTTTTTGTTTCGATGATAGCGGCACAAGTGGCTAAATAGGCCAATGCCAGTTACAGGGAGGGCAAGGAAATAATCACTGTTCAGAACAGGTGCTTTACCTTGTGCTTCTTCTGGTGTACAACATTTATCTCCGCAGCCACCACCTCTCTTTTTTTCATCTATATAAAACAGATACCCCTAAATATATATTTGGAAATGAGGACTAGAACAGAAGAATGGGCATAGTCACATTTTCTCAATTTTTAGAACTCAATGAAAGATTCCCATTAACCAAAAGATAACAGTGTGTTCAAATAATGCCCCATGTTTCTTTCAGTTTACTCAAGATTACGATTCTTTTATCATGCAAAATTCAGTGCAGTGAATTGAAGAAATGAGAACCCCCTACCCCCCTACCTCAAAGAGCATGATTCAAAATATAGCATAATTTGTCTAAGCTCGTTCCATGGCGCTCATATGACCTTATGCAGTTGCGAGCGCCATAAAACTCTCTACTATAAAGAAAAATATAAGCTCGTTCTTTCATTAGAGGTAATATATTCAGTCCTAGGCTCACTTTGTTCCTGGTGTTCAGGGAGGCTCCAGCCTTGATGAGTAGAGTGACAATCCCCAAGCCGCCGCCCATGACCGCCATGTGGAGTGGCGTGTTACCCTGGCCATCTCCCGTCTCAACATCGGCCCGGTAGGTGGTCAGAAGGTTGACACAACCTTCTTGTTGGAACTCCACAGCCTGGGGAAGAAAAAAAGGATTTGTTTTATGATTTACAGTCCTTCCAAATACAATTAAGTTATCTCAAAGGAATCCCCAATCTCTTTTACTAAAGCGTAATCGCCGATGCTGTTGCTTGTTAACGTTTTACGCCTTCATTGACACTATTCAGACTAATCAGGGTACAGCTACTTCGGCTCTAATCATTAGGGAAAAAAACCTCCACCAAGCAGGATATTTGTAGTTTATCCTAATGGAAATACACAGATACTGATTAAAATGTCTTTCTCAAGTAAAGGGAAGAGTCACACTAATATAACACAAATGCCAGTGGGATGCTTTGGCTTAAGTAGGAGTTTTACGACATGTTTGACAGAAAAGATGGAGCAAGCCAAACCTAAGAACCTGCAAACCACCCACTACAGTAGGATAACTTTTGTTGTTTTTAAATCAGTTTTATACCTTAGAAAAGGCATGGGCAAACTAAACCCCATGGGCCAAATCATGCCTGTGAGCAATATATCAGTCTGGCCCGCGAGTCGACCCAGTAGTTAACAATGAATGTTGCCCGTGGTGAGTTGATTAACAACAACAAAACTGCTCATCTTTGAAATTAAAATGAAAATATTTCCAACCCAGCTGGAAACAAAAGGTCTAATGTTTTATGTCATGAAATGCCCTTGAGTGCACATGCTACAATGTCAGCTCTAGTTTAACTTTTGAGAGCTTAGGTACTCCATCGATTCGACTAAATTTTCTTCTGCTCTGGCCTGCTAGATACTCGCTTAATCTTGCTTGCAACTTGGACATGCCTGCCTTAGAAGTAGGAGACAAACCACCGCATGTTAATTAATATCTCAATAGTGGTTACTAATTATTAACCTCCCTAAGTTCTGCGTTGACTTCGAGAGGATACATATTTTCTAACCCCCTTCAAAAGTAATTGAAGTTTAATTAAAATAGATCAACAGTAATAACAATATGAGTTTGTGACTTTTCTATTTCTAACCCAATGCTGGCACTTCTGACGAAAGACCACTGCTTTTCTGAACGCAGAAGAAAAAGCCTTGCCCCTGGCAACAAACAACCCCCCCTTCCTAACACACACACACACACACACACACATATTCAAACACACACACACACACACACACACAT
>NW_004797712.1:473228-475839 GCF_000002075.1 Aplysia californica | reverse complement strand
CACACACGCACGCATACACACTTGCACACACAAACATATAAAGTCAACACTTCTCTGGCCTATTTGTGTTGCACATGCAGTAAAACTCTTACTAAAACCAAACAAATGCATACATACAAGTACAAATGCGCCCTAAGTGCAACTCTCAATCTCAGTGCTCCACGATTCATTTTTACATACACCCCTTAACCTCAATATTTTACGATTCAATTTTACATACAGCCAAGGACCTTAGAACATTACTGTATAACTATAACCTCCTTGCGTACACCTCTTAATCGTAATATCCTACTACTCATTAATAAACACTTCTGAATCTCAATACCCTAATTTTCATTTTTACATACACTTCTAAATCTCAATATCCTACTCGTCATTTTTACATACACTTCTAAATCTTAATATTTTCACATACACCTCTTACTCGCAATATTCTACATTCATTTTTCTATCTGTCTGTCTGTCGTGCAAATTCCTTTTGATCGCCCACAGTGCAGGGAGTGGAAGGGACAGGCAGGCATGACAATGTGTGTATGTGTCATGGTGCGGTGGAATCAGGCGCTCGTCAAATTTTGGGCATGTGGAATTATTGGTATTGCTTAAAGTTTGTTCAATTGCCTTGCCTTCGGTGAAAGAATTACCCATTTATCTTGAGTACATGTTAAGATATTTGCGATTGAATAAGGTGGGGGTCGCCTGGTTTCAGAGGTAAAATTAGTGATAAAATGGCCGTCAAAATGTGGTTATTTACAAAGCATCAGAGTTCGTGAAAACTAACAATTTACATTTGTTGTTCCTTTAATCGCTCAAAAAATATATAATTCACACTGAAATGGGTTCTTAAATAGACTTAGAAGGTGTTGAGCTAAAAAAAACCCAAAAAATTTCGATAACATCGCCAAACCAGCGGGGAAAAAATGTAACTTTCTTTAATTTCATTAATTTGACGAGTGCCTGATTTCACCACGCTGCCTCACATGTGTGCGTGACACGATTCTGCAATCTACACTGTCGGCACGGCAAGGGTTACTGCATGTTTACTGGTGGGTGGGACTTGGCTGACCGAATTATTAACGGGAGTAGTCGGGTTGAATGGTGGAATGCCAGCGAGAGAATGGGACATAGAGAGAGAGAGAGAGAGAGAGAGAGAGAGAGAGAGAGAGAGAGAGAGAGAGAGAGACAGAGACAGAGACAGAGAGAGACTTAGAGAGAAAGGGGGAAAGAGAGGAAGGGGGAGGGAGACAGAGAGAGAGAAAGGGAGAGACAGACAGACAGACAGACAGACAGACAGACAGACAGACAGACAGACAGACAGACAGACAGACAGACAGACAGACAGACAGACCAACAGAGACACAGGGAGAGAGAGAGAGAAAGAGAGAGAGGGGGACGGAGGGAGAGAGAGTAGGAGTCAATAAGATGGAGTCGGAATAAAAAGGACCGGGAAAGGGGAAAGCGAAATTAGAACTGAAAAACATACAAGCCCACTACTATAAGAGCTATTTTCGTTGTTGTTTTGTTTTGTTGTGGGGTTTTTTTTTGTTTATGTTTTATTCTGTTCTGTTCTGTTTTTGTGACTTTTATGGTACCTGCAAAACAAGTAGATCATAATATAAATGCCGAAGATTAGAGGTGTTACAAGAAAGCAACAAACTCACATAAAAAAGGAGGAGAGATAAGGACGATAGATGTCTGCAAGACAGAAAAAGAGGGTGGGGGTGGTGGGCAAACCACACCAGAGCACCCGCAAACAACCCACAAGTCGGCTCCAAGACATGTTACGACAAAGCCAGCAGTTCGATCTGCTACCAGGACCAGCGCACGGGGAGGCGCTTTAGCTTAACCCTTTTGAACCTGCAGCACAGACGTATACAGCTGAACGTCTGTCTAGCTACGCATGACTGACGGAGTCGGCATTCACAAAGCATGCGTACATATAGATCTATATAGAAGACTTTGCAGCTGACTACAAAGCGGTTCGATCACAAGCGTCACCGACACATTCGAAGGAAATGAAGCGTGCGCGCAGTCGGCGCTTTTGAAAAGATCCGGCATTTGGCAGTAAAGATTAAAGCATTCGTGTTTTACGGCGAGTCAGCACGAAAAAAACGGAAAAGAATAAATAAAATAAAATAAAATAGAATAGAATAATAAAAAATAAATAAAGTGAAATAAAATAAATTAGCGGCCACATGCCACAGAGAACAGACTTTGACAACAGAGACGTTGAATTATGAGAAGCAGGAATAGAAGAAGACTACACAGAACTACAACGTCTACAACGGTCACCAACCGTTCACATCAACATCAACATCAACATTTGGGAGCTACGAGTATAGTTTTACATCATGTGTCTACGGTAATTCTTCAAATAATATGTCGTAACGGAGACTTCTGGCACCGTTGCTGTTATTGTTGTTGTTGATGTTGTTGTTTCTGTTGTTGCAACTGCTGCTGACGATTCAGCTGCATGCGCTGACGTCATTCGTGTGGTTGGGCTTTGATAGATGTTGTCGCATCGCATTACTAATACTACAGACAAGACAACTCCTTGACACAATGGAACCGAATAGATATATCACTCCCCCATTATTTTTCTCCATCTCGTATA
>NW_004797712.1:468362-470663 GCF_000002075.1 Aplysia californica | reverse complement strand
GGACCTTTGAATGAGAGGCCAAAACCTTAACCTCTAGGCCACGAGAGCCCCCCAGTTTGAGTTAAAGAGAAGCACATTGACACAATAACGGTAACATAGTGCAGGGAAGAAGCAAGACAGACAGACAGACAGACAGAAAAAACAACAACAGAAGGGAAACAAAGAAGTAGGACCTACCAGAGGCCCTCTCCAACCACTCAACATAAGAAATCTAAGAGGAAGACTTTCAACATAATACCCTTCTCCAACATAACAGTTATCAGTTACACAAGAAGGAAAACTCTTGAACGAGATAAGATCATGAGAGAATCAATGTGAATTTGAATCAGTTCTGCCTGCACCATATTCCAGGATATTACCAACTGAGTTAATCAAGTATCCAAGCATGAATACAGAAAACAAACCATCATTACCACCAACACTGTAAAAGACAAATAAAACCTTAACACATAGAAAATTCTAATGTAAAACAGCAGAACTTTTTACCAAGGTTCCACAGTTGTATCAATACTTCATGTATTTGGAAAATACACTATACACAAAATACTATGTTCTGGAAATTCAGAAAGGTGAAGATAAGCTTTGAATTCAAAGAGAATATATGTTATTGCGCAATTCACAAAACAATAGCTATCTGTTCAAGGACTACAAGTAAAGAAAACCAAAATTAAGATAGCTGCGATGAAATTAAACAGATCAAAACCATATAAAAATTCACCATTTCGTAGAGCTCATTGCAGAATTATATGGCTTTATTCTCTTTGGATCACCCCTTACATCTGTTCTCACACCAACAATCAAAAATGCAATTTTTTTAAGAGCATGCAAAAATACAGAAAACTGTCTATATGTCCAAGAATCGGTCAAGAGTATAATTTTAATGAGGACAAACAATTTACATTCAAGTCACACTGAATGCAGGTCACAAGAAACATTATCATGAAAACGTTACACAAGAGTCTAGAATCAAACTTACCCTCATCAAAGGGGTTCTCGACTGGTTGTCCCCAATATTTGTTTTTGCCTTCCATTCCAGCAGCTCCTGTACAATTTGATCATGGCCTTGTATACAAGCCAAGTGTAAGGGAGTCCTGTCAAGAGAATGAAAGAGTAAAATCATTGATGAATTCGGTATCACTGTGCTCGGATGTTGAAATGAAACAACATTATGAAAAGGTAACCTCAAGCACTCTTTTTATCTTTTTATGATTTTTTATATGAAATCAAGACAGAACTCTAAAGAGGTTCCTCTTGAGCACAGCCGCAGTCCATGACACCATACACATAAAGAGCTGCTGTTGGCTGCCACTGCTCACCACCCACAACAGCCAGCCTTTACACATATCCAGGAGCAAGGTACATTAAAATCTGTCTAATACGGGGTGCCCACTACAAATGGGATCGGCAGAACGCCTGACGTGGGCGATCGACCTGATCCAGCCGTAGTGGGCACCCCGTATAAGATGGCCATCCATTGTCAGGGTAAAAAGTGGCCGTATCAGACAAGTGGGCCTCTTTTATACAAGTGACCATTAGAGTAAGTTTGACTATGTTTTATCTATTCTGAGAAAGGTGAAGTCACACAATCAAAAAATCAATCAATGCTATGGGTTGAAACACGTACAGAGAACGACCACCAAGAAACCCTAAGTTCACATAAATTCAAAAGAGACAGTGAATGTTAGAGAGATTTCAGAATAATTCCAATTTTTCTTCTGCTTTTCTTCTTCCTCGTTCTCGAAATAATTCCAATAAGATCAGGTGCAATTAGAGTCAGTCGAACTGTTTAAAAAAAATGTTCTCAGAATATCAATTTTAAAAAACACGACTACCCATGAGTACCGCTTGCTTGCTTCATTCCTCACCCACATCTAAAACAAGATTCTCTATTTTTTTTTAACGGAAATGAAAAGGTAGGTCTGTATCTGTGTCCTTTAAATTGACAAATAAAACACATTCTGCCATAGACTATGGGCATGAGTCAGAGAAAGAAATAACTTCAATTCAAAACACAAACTAGAGTCAAGATGGTACGATACTACTTGAAACATGTGACTAAACGTAGAACGACCCAAACCATTTTTAGGTAAGGCGGTCAACTTGTGTGACGTCAGACCTGGAAACCCCTTCGATCACGTGACTACATCTAAATGTAGCCAAGCGCATGGCACAACGCTTTGATGCAATGTTTTTCCAGGAATACCGGTAATGTGATATGATGCGGTGCTCCACTGATGCTGCTCGTTTTATCTAGTCTGGGCATTGTTTATTGGGCCCGGAGGAGGTGGGGGGGGGGGGGGG
>NW_004797712.1:465488-468262 GCF_000002075.1 Aplysia californica | reverse complement strand
GGGGGGGTAATCTTCTGGCGTCTGTGCAGCAATTTTCGCGCGCTTTTTTGTCTCTTTGCGTTTATCGTGTTTCAATTTCAAGCATCAGCGTTCTTACTGTTCAGAGCGTTACTGATCTAAGCCATGTTCCATCGTGTCCAAGTACCGAAATTCCGAAATGCTATTAATATACATAATACCGGAAACCTTGTAACCAATCAGTAGAGCATGGCTGACAGGCTGCAATTAGTCGCAAGTGTGAAATTTTGACGTGCGAAACACATCGATACGGATAATACGTCAAGCCACTGCCCAACATGGTATAATCTCCATGGCCCTCTAAAATAGTCTGTGGGTATCCCAGGATGCGATGACATCACATTACTAAAATTAGGAACCAATCAGGCAGGTGCACCGTTCTACGTTTAGCCGCATGTCTACTCGAATCATGAACGCAGCATGTAAGGAAAGGACGATGATAATAAACTTTTCTACAAACACAAATTATCAATATGAGGAAGAGACCCAGAGTATTTATATATAAATAAGTATATTTAGGACACAAGATGGTGAAATGGCGAGGTTGATCCCATCTTATCATAAATGTGTGCAAAAACAGCTTTAACAAACAAGAGTAGATCTAGATCTATCCAAAAATGAAAGGCCGGCCTGCTCTATTTCTCTGAACGCTCAGGAAAATAAACTTTACTCAATTTCTCCTAACGGTTTCCGTTCTCGAGATTTTTTTATAATTTGCAAATGGAGTGGCCCTGCACGTGTGTGTGTGTGTGTGTGTGTGTGTGAGTGTGTGTGTGAGTGAGTGTGCGTGTGTGTGTGTGTGAGTGTGCGTGCATGTGTGTGTATGTGTTTGTGTATAGTATATATGTGTGAACAAGGCGTGGGGGCGTGGGGGGGGGGGGGGGTGGGCGTGGATGGATTTTTTTTATTTACATGAAGGATTTTAGTTTTTTGCTTTAGGGGTGACTTAATGCAAAATAGGTTACTGCCATGGTCAATTAGTCTTGTTTTCCCGCAGTAGTACCTTTTGAAGGCATTTTTCAAATGAAGTGTATAGATCTCTAGATTCTAGATAGAATCTAGTCCGGAAACGTTGCCCCAACCACAACTGAAGTATCTGAATATTCAGACATTTAAAAATCTCTAGCTCTAGAAATTGAATTCGAAGCAAAAAATGCTTCTTCCCAGTCCTAATGACAGAATGAAAGATAACGCCTCCTAAAGTCTAGGTTCCTCCTAAATCTCGCTAAACCATTCGGAGAAAAAGAGATCAAGTTTATTTTCCCGAGTGTTCGGAAAAATAGTCACTTGGAAAATGAAAAGCGAAATACACAAAATAAGCATCATAACAGCCCAACCTGTTCTCCTTGTCAAGTGGACTTGGGTCCTTCTTAGCGAGCTGTTTCACTTTGTTCAAGTCGCCGTTCCAAGCAGCCTTGTGAAGTTTACCCAAATCCTTTTCTCTCACGTCATAACCAATATTCAAAGATGCAACTGAACCTCTTGTTGATCCTGATTTTGGGGAAGCCTCGCCGCTTCGAGCAGGCGATCCTTTTCGAACTTTCCTCCACAACTTTTTCATCTTGATTGTCGTAACTAAGAACGCTTTCCAGTTTGAATGCCGAGTCAATGAGTCTCCGCCATTTTCACAGCTCAACTAAGGGCGATTATGCGCGCATTCTTTCCAATGTAATAATGTTGACATGTGGGTGGAGCCCCTTTACAGGAAGTTTTTCAATTTTCAATTTCAATAATGGCAGCCACCAGTACAACGAACGACACCCAGACCCACACTCCAGAGAAAGTGAAAAATCTCTTGTCTTCGTTCTTGGCTTCCTCTGAACAGACACGAACGGAAGCAATAACGTAAGTCCCCTTGCCTTTCGCCCTTAAAATGTTGGCCGGCTCTATTTCTCCAAACGTTCGGGAAAATAACTTACACTTTACTTTATTTCTCCGAACGGTTTCCGTTCTCAAGATTTGTTGATAATAAAGCGAATGGAGTGGCCTCTATTGTGTGAGTGTGTGTGTGTGTGTGTGTCAGTGAGTGTGTGTGTGTGTGTCAGTGTGTGTGTAAGGTGTGAACGGGGGTGGGGGACGTGGAGGGATTTGTTTTTCTAAGGCAAGGCAAGGCCTTTGTTTTTTTAAGTGGGGTAAGAGTAAGAGTGAAGAATAGCGGACCAGCGGACTGGGACTACTTTTGCCTCTATTATGTCATGTCTCAACCGCTGGTATTTTAGGAGTTCAGCACAGTTAAAAGAGCGGTTAATGGCTTTTTTTTTTAATCGTAATGCTATTTTTATAATGAATGGAAGGGAAATTGTGATGAAAAACTATTACAATTTCGGGGTGAGAATAGTGCAGGCGAGTCTTTTTGGCTATTCATATTCTCACCCGGTGCGCGTTCACCGTTATAGCCTAGATCTAGGCCAACAAATTTTGCGTTCACCCTAAACCACAGAATTCTGCACTGTGATAACAGAAAAATTGTAGAATTCTGTGCAGTGAACAAACATTCCATTACAACTGTGGCCTACTAAAAGCGTACAATTTTGTCTGTGGGCAGTGGAGAGAAAGAGAGAGAGGAGTAGCGCGAGAACTTCCAGTCAAAACAAAATGGCGACCCGTGTAGTTCGGCTCGATTCGAAAAGTTAAATAGCCGTTGCATCTTTGTAGACAACTAAATTAATTTACTTTTGTGTTTTAACATCATTTTTTAACTTTGTTTTGGTCAATTTGATCGTCCACACCGATAGACAGTATTCAGAAAGAGACAG
>NW_004797712.1:440932-465388 GCF_000002075.1 Aplysia californica | reverse complement strand
GCTTTAGGGGTGACTTAATGCAAAATAGGTTACTGCCATGGTCAATTAGTCTTGTTTTCCCGCAGTAGTACCTTTTGAAGGCATTTTTCAAATGAAGTGTATAGATCTCTAGATTCTAGATAGAATCTAGTCCGGAAACGTTGCCCCAACCACAACTGAAGTATCTGAATATTCAGACATTTAAAAATCTCTAGCTCTAGAAATTGAATTCGAAGCAAAAAATGCTTCTTCCCAGTCCTAATGACAGAATGAAAGATAACGCCTCCTAAAGTCTAAAGGTTCCTCCTAAATCTCGCTAAACCATTCGGAGAAAAAGAGATCAAGTTTATTTTCCCGAGTGTTCGGAAAAATAGTCACTTGGAAAATGAAAAGCGAAATACACAAAATAAGCATCATAACAGCCCAACCTGTTCTCCTTGTCAAGTGGACTTGGGTCCTTCTTAGCGAGCTGTTTCACTTTGTTCAAGTCGCCGTTCCAAGCAGCCTTGTGAAGTTTACCCAAATCCTTTTCTCTCACGTCATAACCAATATTCAAAGATGCAACTGAACCTCTTGTTGATCCTGATTTTGGGGAAGCCTCGCCGCTTCGAGCAGGCGATCCTTTTCGAACTTTCCTCCACAACTTTTTCATCTTGACTGTCGTAACTAAGAACGCTTTCCAGTTTGAATGCCGAGTCAATGAGTCTCCGCCATTTTCACAGCTCAACTAAGGGCGATTATGCGCGCATTCTTTCCAATGTAATAATGTTGACATGTGGGTGGAGCCCCTTTACAGGAAGTTTTTCAATTTTCAATTTCAATAATGGCAGCCACCAGTACAACGAACGACACCCAGACCCACACTCCAGAGAAAGTGAAAAATCTCTTGTCTTCGTTCTTGGCTTCCTCTGAACAGACACGAACGGAAGCAATAACGTAAGTCCCCTTGCCTTTCGCCCTTAAAATGTTGGCCGGCTCTATTTCTCCAAACGTTCGGGAAAATAACTTACACTAGATGTAGTTACACTGACACTTTACTTTATTTCTCCGAACGGTTTCCGTTCTCAAGATTTGTTGATAATAAAGCGAATGGAGTGGCCTCTATTGTGTGAGTGTGTGTGTGTGTGTGTGTCAGTGAGTGTGTGTGTGTGTGTCAGTGTGTGTGTAAGGTGTGAACGGGGGTGGGGGACGTGGAGGGATTTGTTTTTCTAAGGCAAGGCAAGGCCTTTGTTTTTTTAAGTGGGGTAAGAGTAAGAGTGAAGAATAGCGGACCAGCGGACTGGGACTACTTTTGCCTCTATTAAAGACTATTATGTCATGTCTCAACCGCTGGTATTTTAGGAGTTCAGCACAGTTAAAAGAGCGGTTAATGGCTTTTTTTTTTAATCGTAATGCTATTTTTATAATGAATGGAAGGGAAATTGTGATGAAAAACTATTAGTAATAGTATTACAATTTCGGGGTGAGAATAGTGCAGGCGAGTCTTTTTGGCTATTCATATTCTCACCCGGTGCGCGTTCACCGTTATAGCCTAGATCTAGGCCAACAAATTTTGCGTTCACCCTAAACCACAGAATTCTGCACTGTGATAACAGAAAAATTGTAGAATTCTGTGCAGTGAACAAACATTCCATTACAACTGTGGCCTACTAAAAGCGTACAATTTTGTCTGTGGGCAGTGGAGAGAAAGAGAGAGAGGAGTAGCGCGAGAACTTCCAGTCAAAACAAAATGGCGACCCGCGTAGTTCGGCTCGATTCGAACAGTGAAATAGCCGTAGCATCTTTGAAGACGATCAAATTAGCTTACTTTTGTGCTATAACGTAATTTTTTCTTGGCTTTTATCAATTTGATCATCCACGCCGATAGACAGTATTCCAAAATGAGGAAAAGCAGGTCTTGTTTCGCAGCGGGTGAGAATAGCCTAAGCTGGCAAGTCTCACCCGGGGTGAGAGGTAGATCGTTTTTCTATTCTCACCCCGGATGAGAATAGCCACTTCCATTTTTAATGGAATTTAGCAGGAACTAATTTGTGTAGTTAGCACAGCATCCTTTTCTCAACCGTACCGTGGTCCGGGATACTTCATTTATACGGTCTCTGGGCCTACCTAGTTCGGGAAACTTTATAAAGGGCGTGAGCCTGGCTACCCGGGAAGCTCACAGGCCCTATATATATATATAGATCTATAGGGATGACCTACTTCGATTAGGAAGCACGCAGCTATAAAGGGCATAGATGCTGACTTTTTTTCAATGGAAAATTTCAGCATTCCTTACATGGAAAATGACGTAGTAAATTACAGGTCAAAGTTATAAATAGTGACCAATGACTTTGCAAGTTATCTTGACCTCGTAGAGCGTCTCTTGGCCAAAGATCGTACTAAACAAAATAGTTCACTCAGCCAAAAAGGTGTCCGCAGAAGTCCACACATTGGTTCAGATTTCGCTGCAGTCTTTGTTTTTAAGCTCTCTTTCGTTTCACCAGAAGAAGAATAGGAATAGCACAGTTTGTTAATTTCACTTTTTCGAAGAGGGTGCCACTGAATATTGAGGACACTTTTTTTTTAATTGGCTCAATTATAGAGGCGTGAACTATCTTGTTATACACAATCTTTATGTAGACCTAGAAACTGAAAAAAGGAAGATATCTACAAGTCACAGTCACAGTACAGATTTAGGCCCCAATAGCGCAGGCAGGCCTTTGATAGGCCAACCAGTGTAGCGTTCTCTGTGAACAAACGTTCCAGCGCTCTTGTGTTGAAAGCGTGCAATTTTGTCTGTGGGCAGTGAGAGAGAAAGAGAGAGAGGGGATGAGAGAGAGAGGAATAGCGCGAGAACTTCCCAGCAAAACATAATGGCGACCCTGCGTAGTTCGGCTCGATTCGAAAAGTGAAATTGCCGTAGCATCTTTGTAGACGACCAAATTAATTTACTTTTGTGTTTTAACATCATTTCTTTATCTTCGTTTTTGTCAATTTGATCATCCACACCGATAGAGGGTATTCAGAAATTAAAGAAAAACAGGTCTTGTTTCACACCGGGTGAGAATAGCCAATACTGGCAGTCTCACTCGTGGTGAGAGGTCGATTGTATTTTTATTCTCACCCCGGATGAGAATAGCCACTGTCTGGGAATAATGGCAGCCAAAGAACAAATCACTCTGTTTCATCTCACACTCACACATCTTTGAATCTTTGCATGCAGGGCTAAAAGTTGGATGATATGACCATCACTAACAACAGAATTTTAAAGATAACGGTAAAATAAGCCCGTTAATAATGATTGAATGGAGGTCATTGGCTGGCAACTGCAAACTAAGACTAAGGGTACCTTGTGTTATGTTGGGTTAGTGTGGTGTCACTGTCTCAAAACGAGCAATTTGTAGACTAGGTTAATTCAGTTATCCTGCGAATGCTCCCAAAAAACATTGTTTGTTATAGAGCTAAGAAAACATTTTTTTTTTAGGTTTTAGGCCAACAGAATAATGCTATGCAAAGGTATGTGTGCACAGTGGCAAATTAATAAATGAGCTGGAGTTTTTTTAACACTCGACAGACAAAAGTGAACAAGCTAGAGCACTAGAACCATATATTCTGCCACCCTCCAACTGTATTTTCCCATAACTGGAAAAATTGTGTTGAGGAATGTTATGTTATCAGATTTGAAAATGGCTCTTTCTGGTGATTACCTCTGTGGTCTCTCTCTCTCTCTTTCTCTCTCTCTCTCTCTCTCTCTCTCTCTCTCTCTCTCTCTCTCTCTCTCTTTCTTCTGGCGCTGTGGCGTCATAAACGGTCAGCAATGCCGACATCACGCAGGAACTCAACACTTGCCCAGGGATCCTTTAAAAGAGCTGAAAGTGGGTGATCTGTGGTCTAGTAGGGGAACACTGAAGAAGAAAAGACAGATTTCACGCCATGATTCCAAAGCCATTTAGAAGGAATAAATTTTGCATACTTTCTGATCTTTTTATTGAAAGCTGTTGTTTGAGAACTGCACATTCACTTAATTTCTTTGTTTCTGTCTAACTCAGTCGAGGAAATGCAAGTGTGCAAGGTGAAAAGACTTTTCCAAGTGATGGAACTGCATACGACCTCCGACCCCGACTTGCCTGCTCAACCAGTGTCCTAAGGAGTTATGACAGCTATCTGCAGAGATTAGACACATTTTCAATATCCTTGCTCTGTTGTGAAATGTAGTAACTATACTTTACCTTGTTAACTACAGCTTTTTGGGTTTTTTTATTTTATTGAGAATGAATGGAGCTGAGTAGATCTAGTATAATTACCTGATGGCCTTCTTAGTGATTCTACTTTTATCTTTTTAACTTTTTCAATACTCTTAGAATAGGGAACCAATTCCAAGCTCACAAAAAGGTATTGTATTCACTTGCTATTCATGTGGAGAAAATCGTAGAAACAGTGCTTTATACATATCATGTTACAAAATTCCATTTCACGTAATAATTTTATTCTGTACTAGTGTTGACCTTAACCTTCATCACTCTCTCACTTGGTTCAACAAGCCGGCAGAGCTTAACCCCCTTATCTGTGCTCGCTATGGCTGGGAGAACATTGACACTGACATGCTACAATGTGTCGGGTGCAAAGCTTTCCTCTGTGGTCAGCTCCCAGTCAAGACAAATCCTGAAGTGTGTAAGTATGAAGCACTTTTGTTGTGGTCAAGAATTTATTGGACAATGTGTTAATATAACATGACTGTGTTTTAAGGAGCCGTTTCATTTGTCATGACGAAATGTTCAAACTGTTTTATATTGTTGTTGTTGTTGTTGTTACTGTTGAGGTGCAACCACATTAACCCTTTGTTTTTCAGATTTGGACAAATTGAGTACTCAGTGTAAGACTCTGCAATAAGCATCACTTTTTAAAATGGCATACTTACACACACAGTCAAAATACAGATTTAAGAGGGAGTGATGGACACAGTTCTCCAACAACCCACTGATTCATGTAATAATGTGACCGAAGAAAGACTATTCTTACAGTTTCAAGACAAGGGATAGCTTGAACTTAGTTCCCTATATGTGCCCGTAGGCCCCTTTCTGCAAAATACAGTTTACTGTCTCCTGATTATGGCTTTCTTCATTCTTAGCGTCCTTGTCAGTGCCACCCTTGGACCCTTTCTTGACCTTTATCTGACTAGGTAATGTCTATGGGTTCTGAAAAAAACCCACCAGTTTCTTTAACTTATGTGTTTGCATACATTGTGAAAATTTAAGAACATTTTCTCGTGTTCTTATAGGAAGACTTCACGCTCTTAAACAGTTGGCTCAGCGCACAAGACGAGGATTTTCCCTACATAAATAAATGGACCACCTTCAGTAACCATGTTTTAAGGGAATTTTTTTCATCCTTTTTCTTGTCTACTTTATCTCTCTCCAGATGAGGAAAGCCTGTCCAAGCTGAAAAAGAACTTGCTGGCTGCACATGACAAGTTCTGTGCCCTTGCAGTCAATCCCTGTCCAGGTTTGTTACAAACAAGTCACATTTTTTCCAGTTTTCTCTTTCAGCCAGGCCTCTGGAGTAGAAGCCTTATTAAGGCATCTCCCCTGTGAGTCTCAGTGCCACCCCCCCCCCCAACCAGGATCCTTCCTTCTTTGGCCTGGTTTTCTAGTATTCTCATATTTTTAGACTACTAAAACATCCTTCATCATTAATAGTCTCAGACCATGTGAATGTGTGGATTTATAAGCTTTTTTTTGTTGGCTTTTTTTTTACATACTTCTAAGCTGGTATATTATTTCTTTAAAAACATAAGCAGCTTTGCTTTGTGCTGTATTTCTTTTCATTTGACCCCTGTACAGAAGCAGTTTAAGTGAAAGCTTGTCTGCTTCTTAGTTTTTCTTTCTGTGGTAAATTTTGTAGTAAAAACATTCTTGATTTGTGACTGTCATGGTAAGTACATTGTTATAGAAGTCTGATGGGAGAAGATGTGTAAGGACTGACTATAAAGTCTGCAGGGTGTATTCGGCTTTCTTGTTGTTTTTCCTTTTCATTTTTCTGTGGTGTATTATAAAAGGTGGGGGGGGGGGGGGTCAGTTTTGTGTTTTCTTTTGGGTATGAAGAATTTTCTCAAATACTTGCTCAGCTCTTTAGTTTCGTCAATTTTGTTTTTGTGGAATAAACTTGAAGCATATAGGATAGTTGGGGGGGTTTTGGGGGGTTTTTGTATGAAAAGTATGAAAGCATTTGACTGTTGGGAAGAATTCCACACGCTTCTTTGTGTCCACAGTGAGTGGTTGGCAAGCACTTCTGTAGTGGGGGCTTCCTCCTTCTAGCACTTTCATTGTTGTCAGAATCTTTATAAGTTCCTATCTGAATGCGCATCTCAATGGGTGTACTGTCGTCAGTAACTTGTAACTGAACAATGGAATTCTTTTTATTTGCAGAAAGTTTTTGTCGTGTCCCACTCCATGATCCTACCAATCTCACAGCTGAGTATACTGAACGAGCCTCCAAGTTGTCTCAGATTCAGGAACGGCTCCCCGTTATCGATTACACAAGGTTACACGAGCTGGTAGGTGCTTTCTTTGTCGGTAAGATTCTGTCGACTTTAGAGTATTCCTTACTGTCTTCTGTGTTTCAGTTCAAATGAAGGAGGTGAATTTAAAAGAACGAATGATTCTGTTTTGTAACGGATCCATTGTAAAATCAGCTTCTATTTGCTGTGTATCTCAAATCTTTTATGGTGTGTATCTATTACTAAAATTTATTGATTGCCTAGAAAATCATAATTTTAGTTAAACGAACGAAGATGCTGTTAGGGGCCACAATCCCTCCTCAGCTTTGTCGTGATGTGCTTTTTGTTTGCTTTTGGACATTTGTGCCATATGCTGACAAATGAGTGTGATACGCATAGGAGATGTTTCATTTTGCTTTTCAACTCGACCGGAAATCATTTTCTATCGTATTGCCCAAAAGTCACAACAGTGGTCATATGAGACTGGTGAAAATAATGTGGGAAGTAAGAAAGCATTGGAGTCATTCTTTTCGTGAGTTTTGTACAATGCTGTGTCTGTCTTTGACAGGAAATCTCAGCATTTCGACTGCTTAGTGTAAGATGTCGCCAAACGCCATTTTGGAAAATGACGTATGACAGAGTGTTACACTGAGCAGTCGATTTTTGCTTTTTGTTTACGTCCTGTTTGTGATTATATTGTGACTGCTGGCGCCCTCCTCCTACAGGAATATGATGAGGGTCAAGGGGCAGCTTACTGCAAGAAACACCTCATGCCGGACAGTGACGTGTCCCCTCAAGCAGTCACGTTGGCTTTCACCGGATGGACCACCAGGTGAATTTCTCTACCGCTCTCATTCTGCTTTGGTTAATTGCTGAAAGGAAATTTGGCAATCCTGAATGTAACTGTCGAAAGTGTAAGGGAGAATTAGAACAACTGACCAAAATGAAGAAGGCCAGGCACTTTCAGAAAAGCCTTTTGCTGAGCTTGAGAAGGATTGCTCTTATGGGTTACTGATCTTTGGATGAATTGTTACATTGTTACTAGAATGTCCATTAGAGTGAAAGCACTGCGGTTGTGTTCTAATTACAATTCTCAGTAATTTAAGGCAATTATTATATGGTTCTAATAACAATTCTCTGGAATTTAAGGCAATTATTAGGTTGTGTGCTTGATTCCTGAACACACATGGTCTAGTCTTTCTACAAAAGACACACAATGGGCAAAAGTTGCTGAAAGACATTGAAGACAAAGTACTGAAATTCCAATTACAAAGACAGTCAATGTGAAAACAACTGGTAGTGAGAAGCAACATCTTACTGTGGTGTAATCATTTCCTGCTGAAGGTCATAAACTAAAGCCAATGTTGATTTTTTAAAAGAGACTTTGCAAGCTCGCTGAATATTGATGTTTTACAGCAACAGGACTAGATTTTAAGCCAAGATGCCAGTGTATGGATGTATACTGCATGCTGAAGAGGTGTCAGATGAAAGTTGTACAGTCGTCTAATATGTGTTTGTGTTGCATGTTATTATTTGATAAGAAACACCATGGTACTGCGAGAAACCTTGACTTCATGCGAAGGATTGGTGAAAATTTCAAGCAAAAGAGGGATAACTTCGGCAAGGAAGGAGGATTCTTACATAACATATGACACATTATTAATGAACCACGAGGTTAAGATAACAGCATGCTCTTATCAGTTTCTGCAACAGGAAATATAGATTTACCTCATCAAATCAACACAATAACACTCACACCCAAATCTGTGTACGTATGATATTTTTGTTGCAGGAAAGTTATCTCAGCCTTGTGTGGTTTTAATTTTTTTTTTCTTTGCCTGCCCTTCCAACCTGGGTTTAGAACATTCCCTTGGTTCCCTTTCCATGTCATTGGGTTTAAATTGTATTTTATTCCTATCACAGTTCACAGAATGTCCTTGTGTGTTGTATGTGCCGCCGACAAGTTGGCCTCTGGAATTATGCCCAAGAGTCTTCCAGAGGGCTGGCTCCAGATTCCACTACAAAGGAGAGCAGCGATGAGGATGAAGAGAGTAAGGAAAGTGGTGAACCTGAAGCTAAGAAAAGAAAAATGAAGGTAAGAGAACAAATGTTTGGGGTTTTTTTTTAAAGATTGATATATACTAGAAAGAGATATGTGTGGTCGGTGAACACAGGTTCACAATAGATGTCAAGCAATGTTAGTGAAGTGGTTTTTGTAAATGAGTGGCTACACCACAGATGCCAGTAAAGATAGGTTTAATGTGTTGAAAGGGGCGTTGAACCTCTATGTCATATATTATCAATGTGGTAGGCTGTTGACTGGGTACTATTCCTCTGCATATCTGTATCTGTAAAGAGTATTTTTGTGGCAGCATTTGAAAATCAAAAGACTAGCCAGAAAAAATACTTTCTGATGTAAAGGCCTTTCTGTAATGTGTAGTTTTTGTGGGCTTTCTGAGTTTTTACATTTTCAAAATGGTTTGTGGTTTGTTTTTGTTGTTTTTTATATTTTTTAATGGAAGGAGACAAATTTGAGAAAAGCAATGTCAAAATTTCTAGACCATTTTTTTATTGTACAAAGCATAGACAACACTTTCAACTGTTGTGCCGACTTTCTTTTACCCAGCCAGTGTATTTCTTTTCATTAGTATAATTAATGTATGATACACTCGAACCTGCTCATACAGCCACCTGTCCAAGACAGTTACCTATGCACTTCATAACAGTTCCGACTTGGATTTTTTTCAGGTAATATTAACAATTGCATATAGCGTTTATCCACACGTTACAGCATGCTCTATGCACTTTATAACTGTTCATGTCTTGCATTTTTTCAGGTGTCTATAAAGCAGAAGTTTGACCCCATAGAAGAGCACTGGCACTGGTGCCCCTGGGTAACAGAGACAGAAGTGCCGTGTAGCTCGCCTCCGTCGGGACAGCAGGCCGCCCCAGCTCAGAGACAAAAGTCCCTGGCATTTATCACAGCCATCAAAGTCACAGCTCCAGGACTCATGGATAACAACACTGGCCTGGCTCATGCCATGAAAACTGTAAGTATATTTAGTAGGCTCACAGTGGTCATTTATACTGTGGGCAGTTAATTTCTTTATGACATAAAAAATAGCCATCAAAACTCGGATCTGTTTTGATTGTTCATGACAGCCACTCATTGTTGAGGGGGAAAAAATAAATGTTGTAGACAGGTTGACGAAGTTGATGTAATGTGCCTGCCTCTCATGTCAAAGAAGTATTTGAATCTAGGGTTGGTGTTTGCATGGTTTGTATGCCTGGGTTTCCCCTGAATTATTCATACTGGTAATCATCACAGGGTTGATCTATTAGTCTTCTCTCACTCACAGAAGAAAGAAAGACTTGGAGTGAGCTTCTTTCCTGTCTAGGGAGAAATTGACTTTTTGCCTCCTCTGCAAAGACAATATTGTTGAGGAGAGAAATTTATTCTTACCCAGCCATGTAGCACAAAGCACATCTTATTACGTCTACTCATTTATCTGGTCAAGAATTTCTTTTCGATACAATGTTCACATTGTATGCAATTCATATGTATGCATTCTGTATGTGAAAAATGTGTACTTTTTCTTTCACTTTCAGGACACTTTACTTTGTACTTTTCATGTACATTTTTGCTATCTTCTAACATTTCTTTTCTACTTTTCAGAGTCCAATGGTTGAAGGCCTGCGATGTTTCAGACGTGTTATGAAGTCCTGGTCATCTCCTAAACTGTTGTCAGCTGGAAATTCTCCGACCTGAATCTATCATTCAAATATTTTTACGTCAAGGGTCCTAATTGTCATCTTCATATTATATTGTCTGAAGTCTCTCTTTTCTTATGTTGAGTTGTTCATTGTCCTTTTTGTACTTGTGGTTGTTCAAATACATTAAAAGTGGAGAGAGAAAAGTAATGCTGTTTTTGTGTTCACTTATTTTCTACTGGGCGGAACATATACAGTCAAACACTGTTATACCGCCTACCTTGGGATGAGCATAAAGTTGACGGTACAGTGGGGCTGGCGGACTATAACGTGATAGCAACAATTGCTATCTTGACTAGTGGTAGATTGGAAAGGGCAAGAGACTAGAGACAAAGTGTGGCCAGCCTTGCCTCATCTAGATCTGTCTTGAGCATGGAAATGTCAACAAGAAGCAACCATTCACATGTAAAGCTCCACTGTGAATTCAAATTGAAAAGCTAGGATCAGAAGCTGGGCTATATGGCCAAGGACATCGTAGACATACTGTTTTTTATATAGCCTACTGATATTCATTAGTCATTGGGCTGCCTTAGACCTCTCCTGTAGACTTGAGCGTGAGCCCTCACAGTATAAATAAAGCCTCACACACTGGATACCTGGCACAGCCAGACATTTAGCCAGTACGCCAAGGTGGCGAAGTTGCTTTGAAGTTTCTTCAGGCAACTTTAAAATTTCCTTCCAATTTTTATTTAAATATTGGCTGAAGCTTAAAATTAATAACATTATCATAATCAGCACAAATCAGGAGCAAATTGATGACAAGCTTTAGAAATAGCCCAAGTTTGCAGAGACGTGTGTTGAAGTTGAAAAGAGATTATCAAGCAGCCACAGAGTTGGTGCCGTGTGTAGTGTGTACCTCTCTGATGGTATATCCGGGCAAATTTTCATTTAGTTTAATAAGGACAGAGCAACTTGATTGGACAGTTGGCGGTGTAAGTGCGTAAATACTATGTTTACTTAGGCTTTCCTTTTCTTTGGCAAAACCTGGTGGTACAACAAGGTTTGACTATATGTGAGGCGCGCTGACAAAATGAGGTGCTCCTTGCAATCCACAAATGGAGATATTGGCCAAAAATTGACAAACGGGTCAAATTTGTTGATTTTTTAATGATGCCGTATTCTTTTTAAAACTAAAATATGCCTTTTATCATTTCATACTTTTATAAATTGTAAAAGCTTCACCTATAGGCGAGGCGTATCCTTTTCCATAAGGCTCGAATCCGAGAAATAACTCATTTTGTCAGCACACCACATATGGTATGTCTTTTGTCAATATTATTATATCAATCTGTCTTTCGCTCTCCTACACATATAAACACACAGCCACACACAGTGTAAATCAGATACAGCGCAGAAAAAAAGCTGTCTTAGACAACAGTAAAAAGCTGTCATCTCTTCTAGCTATAGGGAGTTACTTGAAGAGAAGCTTCCAATTTAATATGGGATTGACAGAGTCAGTCTGCATTATAAAGGTCAGTGTGTCTGGAACAGACTGTAGAAATGCTGGTGGTTGGTTGGCGGGCGCTCTGGTGTGGTTTGCTTCTTCCTTCCAATCCAACGTCTATCGTCCTTATCTCTCCTTTTTTATGTTTGTAGTAACTGTCTTGTAACACCTCTAATCTTCAGCACTTATATGACTTAATTACAGTATAACACGGATAGCTCGAATTTGCCGGAACCGACCTCGGTAGTTCGAGGGATCCGTAGTTTGAGGTATATATTACAAAGATTTTTTTTTTTTAAAGGAACTGCAGGCACAGTTCGACGGATGTGTGATTTCGAGTCTTCTGTGTTCGACCTATCCGTGTTATACTGTAGTGTGCTTCAAGTGCCGTAAAACTCTTATTAAAACAAACAAATTAATTCTGAATAGAAGCAGAAGCAGACCACAACAAAATTATAGGTTTGAGCAAGTCGCTAATATAATAAGGATCACATTTTGTCTAGAACAGACTACAGAAATATTAGAAACAAATATTAAGGTAATAATAAGTATGGATCCAGACCATGGCACTTGCCTGAGCATCAAGGACATTTTAAAAAACTGACTTTATGAAAGATGTATCAATAATTCCTTTTTATTGTTAAGGGAGATGGATGTACCATGTAACTCTCATTGTGAGAGATTAATATTCGTCTGACTCTCTTTAAGAAGAGACTTTCTTGATGGAATATGCATTTTGTCAGGTTTTGATACATCATTGATAGAACAAATGCTGGAAAAAAATAGAAGAAACAGACCACAATGCCCACAAGACCCATTTTTCAACGCTGTACATTAAGAGAGTCTGACAAATTTATCTGGCTTTCTTAAAGAGATTCGGAACAATTATATGCAGTTTATCCATCTCCCATAAAGTAAAGAGATAAACTGTATGCTCGGTAGCCTTCTTCTTTTTGTATATGACATGACATGACATTGGTTCAACAAGTCTGACCCTCTTTATGGGAGACGGAACTTTCTAGATGAAAGATGGACAAGCAGTCCGACTCTTCATGGAGATGGATAAACTCTCAAACTCCCAAAATGGCAGGTGGATAAACTGACTGTCTCAATGGGTGATGGATAAACTGTCTGGTCCTCTATGGGAGACAGATAATCTAATTTTCTTTATATGGGAGACAGAACTTTCTAGATCGAAGACGAATAAAATCCGACTCTTTAAGTGGGAGACGGATAAACTGTGACTGTGATACTATTGATGGGAGATGGCCAAACTCAAATTATCAGTCTTTTTATGGGACGAACTCGCTTTATGGGGAATGGCCCTATTTAAATGGAGAACTCTACGAGACTCACTATATGGGGAATAAAAATTTCTAAAAGGAGGACTCTTAACACACGTGATGCCGATCGGTGACAGTAAGAAGCCGTCCCTTTTCCTCATGGGACGCCGGTGTTATATACTCGTAGCTTGTACCGCACCTGTATCCTGGACCGTGGGGATAAGTGTTGCGCGTTTGTTTGTTTGTTTAGTATAGGGTTTTACGGCGCTCGCAACTGCATTAGGTCATATGAGCGCGCGGGACACACCTAATACTTTTTCGTTGGTAGGAAATTTTGAATTTTGCCCGGGTGGCGGCCGAAGCCTACTCTTATCGATTTTAGACCACCAAGGGATCTTTAACGTGCGCAACTTGCACACGGACCCTCCGAGATTTTTCGCCCTTTGTTGCGCGTTGCGTGGGTGAAAAGTATTAAAGTTAAAGAGACTATCTAGAACTATACCCCATTTTACATACTACTTGTAATTTAGTATTTTTTCTCGTGCTAATGGGAAGAACTTTGCATCTGCACCTGAGTAAAAGACATTTTTAGACTAGGCATTTTTTTTCTTTCTTGCTTTGGATTATCATACCTGGCCATTGGGCGTGTGTGACATCGTCCACATAATATACACATACACAGTCATTCTTTCGCACTGAATAACAACACAAAAATGCGTCTCAAATCCTGAAAATTTTTATTTTGACTTTCCAGGTGCATAAATTTTTATTTGTAGTAAATGAAAATGTCTATTAATGTACAAGACCTGCTACACATCTGATACAAGATATGACATATTGATGATTAAAAGAAGCGAACTTTAAAAAAAAAATTCTCATGGCTTTTTTCAATATGCATGGAGAGGCAGGCTAGTATGAAGTATACAGTTCCACAGCCTTAGCTTATCCAGCTGTGAAATTCAAGAATAAACATGAGCAGTTCAGACAGAAATTCACATTGTTACTGTTATAAACTGTATCTGCCAGACACCTTTTCTAATCCTGGTATTCTACTACACATACTTCAAGACACAGGTGGATGCGAGTAAATTGTCTTCAAATGAGATGACTGACAGTTTTTTTAGAACTTTCTTCTAAATATTTATGGTGTTCACTGGTTCTCCCAATCAGCTTACAATATGATATAGAAACCACAAAAAAAAGGGTTGTGACACTGATTCTGAAATCCCCATTACAATTTGCACTGAAAGGGGAGAACAATTGCTTCTGTCAAACAAAGGTGGTTTTTTCCCCAGATTGGAACACTTCAGGTATTATTTTTAACTGACCTATATATCTTAAATACTATTTTTTTTCAAGATCTGTGGGGGGAAAGTTCTAAAGCCTTATAGCTTTTAAAAGGAGAGCAATAACATTTAACAGCATTTGAACAGGGATCTCTAAATTCTTATAACCTGTCTTAACAAAATTTCTGAATCAAGGTAAGATTTGCCTTACCTAAATCCCTTCCAATATAAAAATTTTGCACGCCTGTTTTTCCTTTTAGTTTGCTCAAATTTGTAAAATAAGAAAACAGAACATGGCTTGTCAATTTTTATTGAAATAACTACCATGCCAGAAAAATCTGAATCTGTAAAAAGAAGTTTAAAAACAATGAAACATTGAGGCCAGGTTAGTTAAACATGACATCCATTACTTGTAATCAAAGTAGTAGTGTACAAAACTGACGAAGACTGTTCTCACTGCATTTCGATGCTCTGAGTTGTAAAGTGGCCAACTCTGGTAAACACATTTTACGGGCCACAGAAAAGACTGACTTGTCTCTTTACTACCTCTGTGGTGTAGAGGAATTCGAAAAGTTTGGGGAGGGGGGTTTTAGCTACCAGGAAAAAACAAAATAACATGACATTGTTGAGCATTTTTCAGCATAATTTTGTTGTCCGAAATTGGGCTTAGGCTCTATAACTATCTAATTTTCATAGCCATGAAGTAGCTGTACCAGCCAAGAAAAAATCCCCCTCAAGCAGGAGATATAATCAATATCGAGATAGATATAGATATCTGGAAGCTAGTTTGTACAGACAATGGCTTTAATTTTTCAAACTGGGAATTATTTTTTTTATGCCCTTACTCATGTCAATAACGGTAATAATACTATATACTAATGAGTTTCACATTCTGCTTTTGGAGTGGGCAGGCTCAGCTGAGTTTCTGTGCTATATTTTTTGTCGAAAAGTGGCCAAAATTCCACGAACAAGAGTTTCGGCTTTGTACAAGTACAAGAGAAATCATAATTTACTTTATTTACCATCTCTCTCATTGACAAACTCTTTCTTCTTACTTATCATATTCTTTTATACTTTTTCATATCATGTACTAATCACTTATACAGTAGAAAAAGGACAACCCTTCTACTTCTTGTAAAGAGAGAGAGAGACAAGTCAGCCCTCAGAAGGCAACACCGCTGTAGTAGGCAAAACACGATAATTAGGGAAACTCATTCTGAGGTAAATATTTTTGTTATAAATGCACAATATGCTTTGGTCTTCCTGAGTTACAATTACAAGTTGTGTTTTCTGTATTTCATTTTTTTTTGGGTCATCCTTTTCATAAGCATTCAGACAAAAACTCAAAGTCAGCCATTCACTTAGAATCTTTACAAGTACAAGCGAACCCCAAGAAAGATACAATAAGCAGAAAATCAAGGGCATGTTTCCAAAATACAATTTTATGCAAGAGACTACTGTACGAGTTACATAAGTCACAAATATAGATTATTTTACTCACAACATCTGTTAAAAATGAAAATATTTTCATCCATTTCTGACATAACTTCTTAATACAATGTTTAGAAGCTATACTGTAAACTACTCTTTGTTGAAATGTGCACTGCATCTCATAAAGTACCTCTTTTTGCCTAACATTTTGATTTTATAGTGGCTTATGCACATGGATCAAATCTCAAGGGTGTTTACAAAGTAGAGATTCATTCATTAAAAATGCCCACTTAATTGATACCAATAACTGTATAAGAAAAACTAAGATTCTGCCTTTTACTTAGATATATTATTATGATAGATAATATATACTCTCTCAATAGTTTGCTTAGGCTCATTAACAATGAGATAGTAATTTACTTTATTGTATGAAGTTAAAATAATAATAAATTGGCATTTGTATAGCGCAAATTTCCACTCAACAGCAAGCCCTATGTGCTTTACAAATAATATTATTACCCCCCGCAGACCTGAAAGCATCTAGAAACCATCTCAACTTCCTAAGAAGCATTAAGTGCAAGCTGCCGATTTTACAGGTGCTGAAACATTAACATACTGACAAGATCTACACTAACACACTGACAAGATCTTTTACCGTCTACAGACAGGTACCTATTCACACCTGGGTGAAGTGAGGAAAATTCTTGTATGTAAAGTTCTTTTTCAAAGGACAACATCAGGTCGAGCTGAGTCTCAAATCCTCGAACCCGCAACCTCACGATCACAAGCACTATTGGTGAATTCTAAAGCCCACAGAAATTCTTGGAAATCAAGAAAATCATGTGAACGCACAGTCGCTTTTAATAAATGGGTGCTGATTGGTTGTAATTTAGATAATAATATCATTTAAAAAGCAGGCAGCTTTGACCCAGTCAGTAATAGCCAACTCAAAGCGAGTGAGATACAGTATCCCAGCAGACAGATGAGAATACTATAGAAAACCAACATCGTAACTCAGGAATAAAACTCACACCTTTCATGTTCAATGGCAAAGAGCTTAGCCACAACACCACAGATGCCAATCTCTTGTGAAGATGTGTCACTTTAAGTGACGTATTCCGTCATGTGTGTCGTATTAGACCTTTCCCCATACCATACCGTATACCATCAGAAAAACAATTTATCAAATTTCCCCACTCAGCAATTAAACTCGCATCTTCTGTGTGCAAGGCTAATAGCCTGACCATTACACTTACACCACAGATGCCAATCTTCAGATCGTAAGAAAAGGTAAACCAAGGAAAGAAGCTAACGCAAAGAATTACAAGTGGCTTTGACTTTTCACTCCTCCTGTTTAATTCAGTATCGTCAAGAGAATAGTACTACTTGAAACCCCAAACCTTAATTATGACCAATAAAGTACTTGACTAATCATCAATATAGAAATAGATCCACAAATATCTCCAAGGATCATTATCCCAGTGTAATAATATACTACAAGAGCATGGCAACTGTTCAGATCTATCATAACAACAACAAAAAATAGTGTATCGCTCATGGTTCTGCTTGTAATACAACACTTGCAGGCCAAATGCTTAATGGATTTATCTAATTATAAAACGAATGGTTTGAAATAAAAATTTACTTGCTCCATATATTACTGTTTCTAGAGTGTCCCCAATCTCAAAATCTGGCCCAAACCTACCCATGACTTGTGAAAAGGAAGGTTCCCTGCTTCATTCAACTGTGTTTGAAACCTCTTTGTTCATTTCAGGTCACTGGGTGTATTTTTCTTTCTTTTTTTTTTAAAGTAAAAAAGTAAAAAAAGCAAACAACTTTTCATTTTCAAAATAAGAAGCATGTGATGAAAACTTTAATTTGACCATTCTCTTGTCAAACTTGTATTCTGTCACGATCTCCACTACAAAATGAGAATTGAGAACCAAATGCAGTTGGATCCACTCTTGTTTGGAGTTGTTCACCAGGTTAACCAAGACAAGGGAAATGTTTCCACAAAAGACAATAAAGCTGGATGGAAATCCAAATGTGAAGAATACACAGAGTGATTATGCTCCGGGGATTGGGGAGAAATCAAATGCATAGCGGCCGACGAATGGGAGGATGGATAAATGGGATAAAAATACATGTTATACAGTCTTCATTCATTCCCCATTCACTCCAAACCATCACAGCAAACAGCTACAGAGGTCTATATGAGTCACAATGCGGTCAAATCAGGCACTCGTCAGTTCATAGGCACGTGGATTTATTGGTATCATCTTAACTATTTCATTTGTCTTGCATTCCGTGAAAAAAATACACATCTCTCTTGAATACAAGTTGAGATGTTTGTGATTGAGAGAGATGGGAGTCACATGGTTTCAGAGGTAAATTAGCAAGAAAATGGCCGTCAAAGTTTGGTGACTTCCAAAGCTTGAGAGTCCTTGGAAACTGCAAATTTACATTTTTTGTGCCTTTAATCAACAATTTTCAGTTACATCCCCACAGAAATGTGTTTTTAAATGGACATAAAAGGTGTCGAGTCCAAAAACAAGAATTCAATAAAAATGTGCTAAACAAACCAAAAAATGTTGGTTTCTTCCATTTCATTATTTTGACGAGTGCCTTATTTCACCACAATGCTTCACATATCAATAATGTGTTCAGTCAGTAACTGCTCAAAACGAGAAATGGAGAAAAAGTTAGAAGCAGAAGTATAAAAATAAAATGAATGAAAAGTCTGAATCAAGGTCATGTCTAACTTTTTTAAAGTTCAGCAGGCCCGGAGGCATCGTTCAGGAGACCAAGTCAAGAAAGTTAAACTCTCAATGTATTATTGCTTACTTCTTTGTCACCACTTAATGCAAATAAATTTAGAGCAAACTAAAATTCATCGTATGTAGTTCTTAAAGCATATCATTTTTACATCATAAGTCTTAGTGTATGTTACTGATTGATTTTTCATGAACATATCAGAAACGAAAGCTCACAGAAAGTCGTCCAGGGTGTAAAAGGTTAAAAATTATTGCTAATAGTATGAAAGTAAGACACTAGTTTTACAAAGGATGAACTTTCTGATCAGAACTTGCACTATTCATCAAGTATAAAACATTGCAGTACAAAGGAGGGTCACAGAAGATTCATGTCCTTACAGAGAAAAATGAAAGACTTGACAGAGTGTCAGACAAGCATAACCAACATACTAGGGCATATATTCATGTCACAGAAGCTTGCAAACAATTACATGTATATATTGAAATTCCACGAAGTTCTTAAAGGAATTCTCCGAAAACACAAAAAAAGTGAAAGAATGAAACGGACATGGAAATAACATGTGTTTGCGGTCGGGAATATTGAGTTTAAAAAATGAGTCTCAACATAATGAACATAAGAGATAAAGTAGGAGAAGAATATTTCCACCCAACCCCAATAAAAAAAAAGCAATTTAAAACAGTCATAGTCGAATCTTATACCCCCCCTTCCCGACACACCACAATCACAGACCTATCTCTAAACATATCTCAAAAATATAGGCCTATCAGTCGGAGTACACGACAAATTAAAAAGAGAAGCACAGATGTTTTAAAACAAGCATGTTCAGGAACTTGTAACTTCAATGAAAGATCAGAAACAAAAAGTAAATCAAGCACTGATACACAGCCAAGTTCATCAAGTTGTCCCCACAACACAGAAAAAACAGTCACCATCGGCTAAAATCAATTTTCTTTTAAAAAAACCAAAAAAACACCTGACTTTCACACTTCAAACCACACACTTATGACTGAGACTTGCCACACTTCTCAAGCACAAAGTTATTACAGCTCTCACATGACACTCAGCTTATAAAACACAAGGCCAGTGAAATCTACCTCAATATGACAGAGAGCAGAAACTATAAAACTATATGCCGGGAGGAGAATACAAAAGACTATCCATTCGCACACTATGATCATGGCATTAAAGCAGAGCCCGTGAGGACACTTTACTCGGAACACACGGCATGCATAACATCATTAGCAAAATAATCTAGGTTGGGGGCACGGAGTGCATTCAAGTCAAAACTAACAGTCATAACAACTCTCTCTCTCTCTCTCTCTCTCTCTCTCTCTCTCTCTCTCTCTCTCTCTTTCTCTCTCTCTCTTTCTCTCTCTCTCGTTTTTTTTTCTCAATCAAATCACAACCCCTTCCTGCCAACCCCACCCATCTCTCACTCTAACCCATTTCATTCTTTCTCAATACTTTTGCCATGCTTCCTTCTCTCTCTCATCAGATCTCTCTTTTTTTCCTTCTCCCATTTTCACTCTTTCTCTCTAGACTTCTTTTTATACCACCACGACCTGTCTTATTTTCATCTACACATATTTTATATGGACATGGAATTATATGAGTACTGTCCCCCAATAGCGCTCACAGCAAGCATAACACACATTCCCCCCTGCTGCAGTAAACTATCTCCAGCTTCAATTGCTCAGACAACAAAGAGGGATTAATGGATTATCGTATATATATATATATATATATATATATATATATATATATATATATATATATATATATATATATATATATATATATATATATATATATATATATATACATATACACATGGTGTGGCACAGGAAACAACAAACCAGAACAAGTCAACTACTAGAACAAATAAAACTACTTATATATGTCTTCCGATTAATATACATTTTCTTGTTGCCCTAGAATCAAATTTTTAAAAAGTTTCAAATAAACTTATTTTAAATGAAAACTTTCTTAAGGCCATACTGCAAAAAGGAAGGTTCACCAAACACCTATCCTAAAAATCTCTTATTTTCTCCACTTCCAACTAGAAAGTGAAAAAGATTTAATCTTATTAAGTATTGATAATCCTCTTATGCAAAGGGTATTTCTGTAAGAGAAAGAGAGGGGAAGTTAAAAACAAGGAGACAAAAATCATCACCTTGTGAAGATCTTAAAATAAAATCCATGCTGACAGAGGCTTTCCGAACAAGTAGAATTGGAAATGATAAAATAAACTTAAGTATATCTGTATTAGTTTTGAAAAATAGACTATTTGAAACAAAAAAGTAACTATACTATTGGCTGTAATGTAACTTCTCCTACCAAAAACTTTTTAGAAAATCAATAATCAGTTAGGAGCTAAATATCATGATCATAAATTTTTTAATTCAAATAAGAAACTTTCTAAAAAAAAAATTACCTGTTATCACGGGCAGCTTTCATCAATCAAAGAATGCTAAATCACTTCAAAGCCATCCTAAAAATATGTTATTTCTTCACATCCGTTTGGTTCTATTTACAAGATGAAAATATTGATTGGGATTATGTCAAGAAGGTAAAGCATACTTCCTACAACTGAGCAGAGGTTAAAGAGCAAAACCAGGAGAGTTAAAAACAGGTTCCCACTCATAGTTATTTGTTAATCAATAAAACAAGTACATCATTGAAACGAAAAACATAAAAATACATTTTTAGACTAGATTATCACTAAATTTGCTATTACTATGCTTAACAAATTAATTTTTTTCAAAATCCAAAACAGATACGTTTCATCTTTTGTTTGCCAACTTGCGGAAAAGTTTTTGATGAAATTCTTACAAGTAATACAGAAATATCCTTGTGATCTTTAAGACATTTTAAACGACAAAACACGGCCATGGTCTCTACAGAAATAGTCCTTCAAATTCCTTAGTCATTACACACGTGTCGGATTTCCCTTTCTTTTAGTTCCAAGAACCATTCTCCATCCTAACCTTGCCGCGTGTAACGAATTTTCCTCATTTTTCACAACCATGAAAATATTAGAACCTTCTTACAGTGTTCTGCCAGTTTGATTTCTTGCAATAATGTACGAATATTACAACTTCCAACTAGGCTTTCCACCCAAATCAAATCAGACTTAACCGTCCCATAAAGTTCTATTTTGAGCACGTTAAGACAACTGGTTTTGCATTTTTCCACCGAATGAACAAAACACAGGAGGGTATAAGTGGTTAAAAATGAAAACAGTTTTTAAAAACATAATCAAAAACAAAAACAGGCAGTTTCACTGGCCACACACACATACAATCCAACATGGATGAAAAAGAATGCAAATTTTATGTACAAGATGACATCTTTTGCTTTGAGTGTACAATTGGAAAAACAAAGGCTAAGTTGTGTTGCGCATGGACCCCAAGTGAAGGGACCAGGTCCTATTATTATAATTCCATGTCCTGAGCCTCGTCCTCGGAGAAGTCACTCATAGAGGACTCACTGGAAGACGACGCCTGTTCTGACTCACGCAGGGCTTCCTCTGTCGCATAGCGCTGGACATAGTCTGCGTGAGGAAACACACACAACAACAGCGTTTATAGTTTCAGTAAAGAGAAGCACATGAACTGAGCACGATAATGGTTATTTGGTGCAGGGGATAAGCAAGACAGATAGACAGGAACAAGAAAGGGAAAGAACACAGGACAAAAAAAAAGGGGGAGAGGTAAGAAGTAGGGATGAGTTCTCACTTCAGACTAAAGAGAAGCTTGTTTTGTTTTTTGTTGTTTGGTTCTTTGGGGGGGCTAGGGGGGTTAGTTACAGTTTCTGGCACTTGCAACACAATTAGGTCATTTAAGTGCCAAAGATTAGGGGTGTTACAAGAGAGAGTAACTAACACCAAAAAAAAGGAGAAGAGATAAGGATGACAGATAGGAAAGAAGGACACTGCCTCGGGGTAACCAGATTAACAACAATGACTAAGAAACAAACAGTACCCTCCATCAACTTACACACAAAGAGTAAGATAGTTGTTTTTCTATATCAGCAAAAAATAAGCAGCAACCATGAATAAACACTTTTCTTCTCACAGCAAAGAAAAAAAGCAAAGGTAAATAACATTTTAATATTATGTTCTACGTGCACCCCTGTCCAGTAGTTTTGACATTTTGTTGTCTCTATGAATGTGATGCGCATTGAACATTTTTTCGAAAATGGAAATGCCCTGCATAAATGCTATTTAATACTACTATAATTATTATTATCATTTTATTCGCCCATCAAGGGGTGGGAAAAAACTCATGGTCGACGGGAAGAGCAAGGAGCAAAGAGACAAACCTCTGACTCTCTTTTTGTACTCCTCTGGCTTGTGGAGGTATAATGCTGCGGCGTCTCCGTTGAGAGGGTCGATGGGGTTGGGGTAGGTGAGCAGCTGGGGCAGGAACGACTCAAAGATGTTGGACAGGTCTGAGGGAATGAAAGGATTAATAAATACAATAGACGTTTGATGTCTTCTTTTTTTTTTCTTTTTCTTTTTTCAATGAAGGTGTTTTACGCTCTCATCGGCATAATTCAGATAATTTAAGTTTCCACACCACTGCCGGTCAGGGTCAACCCGGATTGGGAGAGATACAACGTACCAACAGAAAGACTCAGTTAGTCAAAATTTTTCCCCACTCGGGAAAGGTCTTGGGGAAAAAAGTACCTACCATGAACAGCGTTCAGTTATAATGTACTACCACTACGATGACAGCATAGTATGTGGGGGCGAATTTGTTTTTGGTTGGGTTTTTTTTTTTGGGGGGGGTTGTGTTGTGTAGTGGATTACTTGACGTGACACCTGTGCATGAACATATCTGTCTAAACATGACATAGGCCTGTACAGTGAAATCCTGTTATACAGAGAAAGAGGGGACTGGTGCAAAATGTCCGTTACAGCAGGATTCTTGTTGTAAGGAATCCAGTAATAAATTCAAGGGAAATAGTAAAGTAGGCCTAATCTATGAGTGGGTGTTCTGTTTATTCCTTTTTGTATTTCCCCTGATGATGATTTTGTTCAACATGATCTCTAGGTCTTACTTGATCAAAAATCGAATCACGTTTCTTTCTCTAGCACTAGCAATGTTGACAGCTCAGCGTTGGCCATCAGAAAGAAGGGGCTCTGGCTCTAGGCTAACTCGCCTGCGATGTTGTCCCCCACCCCACCACACCCTGTGGTTGGTTGCGTCTGCTTGCACACATCACACATTCACTCCATCCATCACAGCATTGTGACCTCTCCATCCCACACCAGAGAAGTGAGAGGCACGGTATGCCTAGATAATCTAGACTAGGCTGGCCTATCATGCGATGCGTTCTGCTTGTCAGCGCATGCCACACCCTCCCCACTCATTCGCTCCGGCCTTCAATATTGACACACATGGGCTCTCCCATTTTTTGTTTCGCTGGATCACCAACAACTTTCTCAACTGGCGAGGTTTTATATGTTTAATTGGTCTGTACGCTGTGCACAGCAGCAGCAATATTCCGTTATAACCAACTTGCGTGACTGATTGCGCAATAGCAGTATTTTATTTACAAAGATAAAGAAGGGAAAAAACGGGGTTTTAGTATAGTGTCTTTATAAAGAGATTTCTCGTTATTTCAGGACTCATTATAAGTGGACTCCACTGTACATGGAATGGTAGTAGTAGGACGCAATGCAAGAAGTCTCTCCGTCCATCTGTTCATCTGCTCACAAAACGAAAAGCTGTCGCTGCTCCAGAGGTGCAGAAAACAAATCTTCACAAGTTAACAGTTTGTTATTCATTTGTTCATTTATGAGTATTACCAGGGAACCACTCATTGCTCATTTATGACCGTTCATTGCTCACGCATGCTGAATAAGCGAGCCAGGCCAAAAAACTAATACATACCCCACCAAAAACAGAGACAGACATATAGATTTTAGTAGAGGTTTTACGACGCTCGCAACTGCATAAGGTCATTTGAGCGCCAGAAGATTAGAGGTGTTACAAGAGAGTAACA
>NW_004797712.1:438257-439570 GCF_000002075.1 Aplysia californica | reverse complement strand
CCCCCCCCCCCCAACTTTATATATAACACTTAAGTGTTGAAAAAAAACAACAGGTGCAGAAATAAGAAATGGTGTGTAAATGAACAATGCACGCGAGTCACACACAAGAACCAGAAAGCAGGAATGCAGAGTACAAACAAGAGCTAAATGTCCTTTGAACTCACAAGGACAGTTCCTTTTTCAAGAATAGCCCACACCTGCTACATTACAATTTGTTGCTATTGTTTGAAATACAATAAAACTGTTTGAAATGTACACTTTTTGTGTCCTACAAAGAAACAAGCCATCATGCTCCAGCTCCTGTTTACAATTGAGAGAGAGAGAGAGAGAGAGAGAGAGAGAGAGAGAGACAGAGAGACAGACAGACAGACAGAGACAGACAGACAGAGAGACAGAGCACACACAAAGAGAGAGAGAGGGAGAGAGAGGGAGAAACAGAGAGACAGAGAGCGAGAGAAAGAGAGAGAGAGAGAGAGAGAGAGAGAGAGAGAGAGAGAGAGAGAGAGCGACAGAGAGCGAGAGAGAGAGGGGGCACACACAGAGTGAGTGAGAGAGAGAGAGGGAGAGGGAGAGAGGGAGAGACACACGCACACGCACATGCACACACACACCCACAGAGAGACAGAAGGAGTGCTGACTGATCCACAAGCCTGCTATATCCTGCTGTCTGGGAAGAATGGCTGTGTACGATGCCATCAGGATTTCTCTCTTGGTTATCATCTCGGGTCTGTGAACCAATGTTATGAATGTTTATGGTTCAATGTTTTTTCGATGTACCCACTGTACATTACGCATTTGGTACATTTTATCCATCTGAAAAAGTCGGAGTGCCCCAGGTTTTTTCATCGTAGTGGGTCAAACGCCTCCATTTTCGTTCAAATTAACCAAATCCCCCCAAAAAATATGAATAATGTAACCCAACTATATTAGCATTTAGTGAACATTATTAAATTGTGTCAAAACGGTAGCCTATGGCCTTTCAAGGAGAAAAATCTGATTGGTCCTGATTCAATTCGACTGGATTCAATTGGCAGTGTGCACTGTGTATAAAGACGAGTTGTGTTATTAGCATAATTTATCCCGTATCGATGTGTAAGCGTGCACGCGTGATAAGCAAGTAGGTGTGTGTGTGCGTGTGTATGTGTGTGTGTGTGTGTGTGTGTGTGTGTGTGCGTGTGTGTATGCGTGTGTGTGTATGCGTGTGTGTGTATGCGTGTGTGTGTATGTGTGTGTGTGTGTGTGTGTGTGCGTGTGTGTATGCGTGTGTGTGTATGCGTGTGTGTGTATGCGTGTGTGTGTGTGTGTGTGTGTGC
>NW_004797712.1:402131-438157 GCF_000002075.1 Aplysia californica | reverse complement strand
TGTGTGTGTGTGTGTGTGTGCGTGTGTGTGTGTATGTGTGTGTGCATGTGTGTGTGAGTGTGTGTGTTTGTGTCAGTATGTGCATGTGTTTGTATGTACTTATGTGTGCGTGTGTGGAAGCATGTGTGCCTGCGTGCATGCATGTGCATCATGTGCATGTGTGTGTCAGTGTGGGAGCCCATGTAAATATGTACGTCGTGTGAGTGTGTGAGAGCGAGTTTTGCGTATGTGAGAGGGTTTATGATTATGAGTTTATGCAGACATGACACTTTATTCTCTTATTGATGTCACAGAAACCAGTGAACCATTGACTATGGTGTAGCTGTTAGACAATTCGCTATCACACCCTGGAGACCTGAGTTTGATTCTTAAGAGGAAAGAAATTTTGATCGAGCATCGCGACCTTTCTGCTGAGATGCTGTATTCCTCTCAGCCCAGTTGGCTCTGAAAGGCAGGGTCATAAGCCCACCTCCTAAATGATCTAAATTGTGTTGAGGGCACATTAACACTTAATGGTCACTTGGCGCAATAATGCCACGGCGTATATGATCCATTCCAGTCACCTGGCGCAGTTCTGCGTCAGACGCCAGAAGTCTGTTGCTGTCACTCTTCTGGCTGAGTGACCAGAAGGGGTTTATTGTACTGCTGGGTGTGTGACTGCAAAGTGTTAAAAACACCAATATTTGAAAGAAAGAAAAAAGAAGTTGGCAAAGCAAAAGTATTACAAGAGTTAAAGTGCTGTGTTACAAAAGAGGAAATTGGTACTCACACTTCATCAATATTTGGGTGGTAAACACGATTCATGAAACCTGCAAACAAAAAAAAAGACGATAATGAATACACTGGGGGGAAAAAAAAAGAAACAGACAAAATATTTCTGTTCAGACCCTCGGTTTACATCACAACCTTTTAAATCCTGTTTCTTTGTTAAAGAGGAGTGTCAACACAATGAGAGTCATTCAGTGCTGGCAAAAGGAAAAAAAAAAAGAGACAACAGTGAACTCCCTCAATCCCAAGCTAACACAAGTTGCACACTAAATATCTGCATGCGCAATGACAGACCAGGGGCAACGCAGCCAGACGTATTATTATATATATGAGTACAGTCGAACCAGCTCTAATGGCCATACCTGTATAGGACAATAACCTGTGTACAAATGACCCCTTCCCCCATAAATTGTTTCAAATTATAATGACACTGTGTAAGATGTCCACCTGTTTAAGACCGCGACTTTTCTCCTCGAAAATGAGTGGCCGTCTTAGACAATTGCAGCTGTAATTGTCTCCATATCATTTAGAGCTCTGCAGTTCTTCACAAAGATTAAGTCTGAGAGCACAAGCGTACCCAGGTTCATCAGTGCCCTTGGGTGTAATGCTCAGGCTCTTTGCCTTGCGTTTTAGTAGAGGTTTTACGGCCCTCGCAACTGCATAAGGTCATATGAGCGCCAGAAGATTAGAGGTGTAACAAGATAGTAACAAACATAAAAAAGAAGAACGGGAGATAAGGACGATAGATGTTTGATAGGAAAGAAGAAGCAGACCACACCAGAGCACCCGCCAACCACCCACTTGCCTTGCGTGCAAAAGACATGGGTTCGTTGTCGACATGAGGAAGGCATTTCGTTGAGCATGTTCAGGGTATGATACAGAAACAAATAACAAGAGAGATATAAAGACAGGGTGAAAATATGATGTGTTTGCTCATCAGTATACAAGAGTTGCTTTCTCCAAATACAGGTAAAAAATTATCCTTTAATACATATCATCATCATAAAATCTGTCACAGTAGCTGTGATTTTCCGTCATTGAAAGCAAACTAATAGTAGTAGATCTACTAAAAAATCTTTTATTTAAAAAAAAGTACCAACCAATGGAGGGTGATTTGAACGGGTACTTGTCAGGGAGGTCAACCCGTACTTTCCACACACCTCCCTCGTATGGCGCTGAAAAAAGACAACAAACAAAACAATGATTACATAATATAAAACTTCTTTTGAATTTACCCCCAAAAAAATTATAATGGATCATTCAATCATCAAATAAATATACAAATATGTGTAGCAACCCAACAAAAGTATGAGTCACATATCACAGTTTGAAAATACTACATCACTATGGGATCAAATTCAAGATAAGTTTAAGCTTTATAAGGGGGTAAAAACAGTATTAGTTCCAAAGTTATAGTCACTTGAAGTTGGGGTAAAGAAGTACAGTGTCTCAAAATTTGAGGTTTTGCCCGATATCTTGAAACAGTTGGATGCAACAAGCCACTCATTCCGTCGTGTTGCTAAACATATTGGAGTCTGCTGAAACAGAAATCTGCAGGACCCCCAGATTTTCTGTTTGCAGAGGTTGCTCCAATAATCTCCTACGATTACCAACACACCATCCAGCACAAAGTGCCTACATAAAAAAATTTGATGGCAACAAGGCTAGAGGGCGACCGAGAAAGACCTGGATAGATGGAGTCAGGGAAACATTAACCACCTACGGCATCCCCCAAATCCAAGTTCTCCGGCTGGCGACAGAGAGACGTCTCTTTCTTCCCGCGACTCCCAAAAGCGGAGGATAAAAGTAAAGTAAAGCTCCAATACAAGAAAAAAAAGGAGGTGGGGGGGGGGGGGGCGAACAGAGATTTTATCTTCTTTGGGTTTACCGCAGAATTTTCAGATTGTGAAACCGCATTAAGTTTCAGCTGACTCTACTATAATTTTTGAAAAGTTTGAAAAAAAATGTACTTACTGCCAGAGGGTCCATAGAACTTGACCATGAACTCATTGAGGCCTCCCAAGATGGTCACTTCATGTTTACTTTCAATGCTGGTTTTAAGGTCAAGGAAGGGTCATCATTTCATACAACAAAGAACCATAAAACTTAATTCATTTTCCCTTTTTTTCAGTACGATAAAGCTCTTCCAAAAATATGTTAATTACTTCAGATAATAAAGAATAAAATTTGAATAATTCATGACAGCAATAAAAGAGTTTTAAGCATCCATCTCTTGTCATCCATAAAGGAAGGTTTGGCAACAGCTTCATATCCACCATGTCAACAAAACAAAGATAGCAGGCAAAACATCCTGTATCAAGTGACATGATTTATCAGCTGGCTCAGGACCAGTAAAAAAACAACCCAACATATTACATAGAAAAAGGGACAGTTATATAAATGTAGAACACCAAGCATGGGTCACAAAAACAGTAAAAATAATAAGTATAATAATTAACAATTGATGATAATGATAATAATCATTGATGATGATGATGATAATAATAATAATAGAAATAATAATAATGAAATAATAATAATAATAATAACAACAACAACAACTATAACAATAACAACAATCATCATTATCGTATTTATCTGTAAAATATCACTAACAAAAAGGGTAACAATGAAAATAGAAGACATGGCATTTTTAAAAGGGGATGATAATAACAAATGGATACGGTGTGCTCTCTGAGCAATATTACCCCCAAAAGACCACCTCATCTGTAACATTTTCTCAGGTTTTTAGGTTTGAGCTTACAAAAAGATACATTTAGTATTGGAAAGAAATAGTTCAGAGACACATTCACAAGCTAATGATCACGTAGAGCAGGAAAATAGCAAGACAAACAGAATAAAGAGAGGAAGAGAGTATAGAAGTAGACCAACATGTCAGCACCCACCGCCTATCCACACAAAGATCAAAGACTTTAGCCTTGCAAACTCTCCCTCATAGTGAAAGCTGACTTATTACTTTAAAATTATGTTGGGACTTTTGAAAGATTTTTAAAATGCAGTAGTCTCGGCCTAAGATCCCAACATTTACAATCCCGGTTCACTAAAGATCCCGCTGTTTTAGAAAAAAACAGAATGTTTACAATACAACAGTCACCCCTAAGATCCCGCTCTCATTCACTCTGAAGATCTACATTCGGCAAAGATCCCGCATTTCAGATCATAATTTACTGAACAAAAACCCGGGCCAGCAGAGCCGATCAACCAAGAGTGAAAAGTTGAGATCATTGAACTGCCCGTCATGTCAAAAATCAGCCACTCTTGAGAATGTGATCACATAAGCCATGTAAAACTCGATGAAGCGGTACAATGTTTGCCCCAGATAGGACCACATCAAGGTGAGAACTGACCGACGAGTTTATTCTCCCCAAACATCGCACTCATTCTGAGCTATCCACCCTAACTTACATTACTCGCTGGGTGGGTAGGGCCTATAAGTTCGCACCGAACTGTGAACCCCTGACCATTGCAGCTCTTGTCTCTATTTTCAAATTTGTGAGACAGACTGAATTTTAATTGGTGTGGTCACAACATAATGGTGCGTAACGACAAAGGCAGGGGAACTCGGTCAGACATGGAAAGCTATCAATTTTGTACAGCAGGTAAAGGGGAGGGGCAACTGGATAAACATAGATCTTGAGACTCACGATAGGATAATAGTGTAAATCGCCCCATGCCACAGTGACTGGTCATCAAGGTTGACCACTCTTTGCTAGTCATATATGTCATTAACCCACCCAGGGGTCGCTTCATTTCATTTTAGAGTGAAGGGAGGCCATTTACTGGTTGTGGGCCTTAACATGGGTCACCATAGATTCTTCCCTTGGTGCGTCAACTAAGATCCCACTCGCCTAAGATCCCGCATTTTTCTTGCTCCCGAGCACCGAGATCTTCGGCGGAGACTACTGAATAATATTGAAACGCAAATTCGTCCGGGTAGCTCATAAAGTGTTGAAAAATGGTTGATGACTCAAGTGAATCTAGGTATAAATCAACCACAAGGCAAATATTATTTAAATGTTTAACAACTAAGTTTATATTTATGTTTCACTATGGTGTGATTAACTTAGGTTTGAAATCTTAAAAGGGACAGTCTAAGGTTTCTGGTGAGTTTTTGAGGCTCTCAACCACAAAGAAAGTTCCAAAAGTTAAATCACCGATTAAAATTCAAATACTGATATCATTAGGGTACTTTATCAAGCCTGACTTTTATATATATATTCCTGTAACCCTTTTAAAAAGCAGATACATATATTAGGAGAGACTTAACATTACACACAAAGTACCGTTGAACCTGTTAAAATAGACCATCCTCTGTTCAGGACAAAGGTAATCTTAGACAAGCTGTCTTTTTGGGCTGTTTAGGTAAAAGTGAAGAAAGTAAAATTCCCTTCCAAGCTCCCAACCGGAGGTGGTCGCATGCTTCAGACTCAGACAGCCATAAGGTTCATTAAAATGTTGGGGGGTTTTCGTTTTGTAGGGTAAAGGGAGGGTTTTTTTCCCCCTTTTTTGTTGCTGTTGTTGGAGGGTTATTTATTTTATTTCTTATTCTTAAAACATTCCAAACTGGTCAAATTGGGAAAATAGTAGAGGAGGGACCACTAGCCTGGCCTGCATTATATGCTGATCAGTTTTGTTACATTATGGAAGTGTCTTAAGGCGCTCGCAACTGCATAAGATCATATGAGTGCGCAGGACACTTTAAACATTTTCAGTTTGGTAGAAATTTTGAATTTTGCCGGGAGGGGGGCGGCGAAGCCTACTCTTATTGATTTTAGACCACCAAGGGTGCAACATGTGCAACTTGCACTCTGGACCTCTGAGATATTTTCCCTTTGTCGGAGAAGGCTAGGTGTTAGACCTTACCTACCATAAAGATGAAGGGTGTGGCTGAAAGACAGAAATAAGAAGGAACCAAGGAGCAGCAGTAGAAAGGCTACAGAAAGAATCAGTAGCCCAGAAGATGGGGCAAAGGGGAGGGGGAAGAAGGCAGAAAGTGGAGGCGAAAGCAGATTACAACATGGTTAAAGAGCAGGAAAGGAGGTGAAAGGAGAAAATTTTACAGAAGAAAATTGTCCGTCGCGATCAGGCTTCGGATCCAGGACCTATTGAATGAGCGTCGAACATCATAACCTCAAGACCCCCCCCCCCCCATGCTAATCAGTGAGCAATGTAATGATAGGAGAGGCTTATTACAATGACAGGAGAATGGATTACGACAGCCTGTCTAAAGCATTAGGGGATGATAGTTTAGGGGCAATGCGTCACGCAACAAGAGATTTGTGTTGTCATCTTGGAAAGGTTGTTGGGCCGTTGGTTGATAAAATACATAGCAGTTGTCTTGAACAGTGTCATTATAGAAAATAATACAAATTTAATCTTATTGAGAGATCGTGAAGGAGGTAATGTTCATCAGATTCATAATAAAAAGGAAATATAATACAAACACAAAAATGCATGGACAAGATGAATATTGCCAGTTACTATCAATTAACTTAAAAAAAGACCAAATGTCATTTACCCGGTATCTTTGAAAAATTAACAATCTGTACAGCCACGATACCACAATTTGTCTACATACATAGATGGGCATGAATGAGTTTAGACACACTAAATCAAATAAAAGACCGACTTACTCAGAAGGTCTTGTAGTCGAGTGAATAAAGCGTAGAGTGATTATGGTCAACTCATGCTTTTAAAAAAATGTCAGTGACACAGCTTATGGATTGACAGTCACTTAGGAAAGTCTTTGAGCATGACATGATGACCTTGCCTAAAAGATGTAATTGCACTGATGTGATGAGCATGTAAGATGTTTGTGAAATTGATTGAAGATGAAAGAGAGTGTTGATATCATCATATGTTTTACCATGAGACACGTTGCAATTTGTGAAGTACTTTTAGTATGCATGTTGTTCATTGTTACCGTACATGAATTTCTCTTCTTGTAGATCAAAATGAGATTTTTTTTTCCTTTTTCTTTTATCCAAAAAAAGAGAGAAACATGTAAGATTACTTCAATATGAGATCTAATATATAAGTGTAGTAATCTCATAAACAAAGGTTTGCTTGTTCAACAGTTTAACACCTTCGGGACCTCCGACCGACCGATTCGGACCACCGACGTGTACTTTTACGCGATAGCAATACCGCTCATTCAAGCAGAACCAGGTTTATTCAAAATTATCCATGTTTTCTGACTGCTTGTTCAAGCATAGAAGAGTTCTTTCTCTTTCGAATTCACTGAAGTTGAAGCCAGTTTGAGTTGATTAGAAGTTTTAAAATGTCTTCAAAAATGAGTATTTACAAGGGATGTGGGCAGCGGCTCCGGTCCTAGGGATAGGATCAGCTAGTGTGGGGTCGTCCGGAAAGTGTAAAATTAGGAATATAAATAGACGTGATGCCAAAAATTCCTCAGAAATAAAACAAAGAATTGCAATGGCTAAATATGGTTTCAATAAATAAGTAAATAAGTCCAATCCAAAAAAATAGAAACACCTTAATGACTACCAAAATGAAAGTTCTAAAAATAGGCTACGTATGGCCAACCCTTCTATACTGCTATGAATGCTGGAAAAGCACAAAAGACAACTAAGTAGAAAATAAATAAAAGCAACAGAAATGTTGATTTGAGAATTCTTGGAAGAAAAAGAAATAATAATAATAATAATAATAGATAGCATTTGTATAGCGCATATCCCCGCTCAACAGCAGGCTCTATGTGCTTTACCCTATATTATTACCCCAGCAGACCATAGAGCACTCCGAAACATTCTCAGCTTCCCTGGAAGCATACAGTGCGAGCAGCCGATTAAGCGCTCAAACAATAACAAACTGACAAGATCTTTCGCTGTCTATAGCCGGGTACCCATTCCCACCTGGGTGAAGTGAGGAAAATAAGTGTAAAGTGCCTTTCCCAAGGACACAACATCGGGCCCCTGACGGGATTCGAACCCACGACCTTACGGTTGCGAGTCCGAGAGCCTAACCACTAGACCACCGACGCCAAATGAAATGAGGCCGCTCATAAACAATTTTAAGAAAAAAAAATGCAGTTTCTGGGAGACTTGAATAAAGCCTGGAACATCTAGCTCTCACTGGCAAAATTGAAGGCAAGGGTAGACCCAGAGCAACCTTCTTGGAGAACCCAAACAGATGAGTGACAGGAAAAGATCACGATGATATAAGGTTTTTAAAGAGCATCCGAACAAAAAAATGAACGGAGGACCACGATTACTGATGTCTGTCGCAGACTTAGCACATGATGATGATGATGATGACAGTGTGCCTGTGTGCTTGGTGACTGAGACATAATTTTGATACAATCCAGTATGCATACCAGGATTATGAATTGTCAAGCTTACTGAGAATGCAAAGCAGAACAAAATGAAAAATATAAGAATCAAGCAGTCCAAATTTCCATAAAAATGAGCTGTTAAATTTGGGTTCAACTCAGTCTGAACATCTCAGTTTCGCATCTTGAAACTCCCCCCCCCCATTTAAAAGTATCCTCAAAACAAGACTTACCAGCCGGAACAACACACTCAGTATCATCCCTGTTTACCATCTTCTGCCAAAATGACAGAGAGCATCATGTGGTTTTCACCTTCCCTAATAAAATACACATTTCCCTCCGGTCCTCAATATAATCAAGGTTATAACATTGGTCCAGTTAAAAACAAGCATGATAACAATATTTCCTTTCTTTGTTAAAAATTGAAGCTTCAAGGTGTATTTTTTTTCGAGTGGCAGCATGTTGCATCACCAACAATTTTTGGATCTACAGTCTGAGTCACTTTCCAAATCAAGATTGTTTTAAAATCAAATCCTTCTACAACACACTACTTTTCAGCGTTCAGTCTCACAAACTACTTCCCCAATGTTGCCGATGATTAATTTTTTGGCATGGTGAATGAGATAGGTCCAGATCCAATTTATTTATAACTTTCGCAAATTCTGAATGACAGCACACTGGCTGATAAGAGTTAAAAATTATTGGCCGGCTTTATTTCTCCGAACGCTCTGGAAAATAAACTTGCACTCGATTTCTCCGAACAGTTTCCGTTCTCAAGATTTGTTGATGATTTGCGAATGGAGTGGCAACCGTGTGTGCGTGTGTGTGCGTGTGTGTGTGCGTGTGTGTGTGTGTGTGTGTGTGTGTGTGTGTGTGTGTGTGTGTGTGTGTGTGTGTGTGTGTGTGTGTGTGTGTGTGTGTGTGTGTGTAAGGTGTTAACCGGGCGTTGGGGCGGGGGGAGGGGGGGCGTGAAGGGATTATTTTTGTTTACATGAAGGATTTTAGTTTTTGTTTTAGGGGTGATGAAATGCAAATTCTCGCAGTACCTTTTTAAGGCATTTTCAAATGAAGTATAGTCCAGGAACGTTGCCCCAACCACAACTGAAGTATCTGAATATTCAATCATTTAAAAATCTCTAGCTATAGAAATTGAATTTGATGAAAAAAAATGCTTCTTCCCAGTCCTCGCAGAAAGGCAGAATGAGAGATGACGCCTAAATCTCGCAAATTATAACCCAAAAATTCTCTAGAACAGAAACTGTTCGGAGTAGAGATCAAGTTTATTTTCCCGAGCTCTCAGAGAAATAGTCACTTCGTAAATTATTTTTCCATGAAGAATCTATTATCTATTTGTGGTGGCCGAATTTTGCTATTCAAAAGGCTTTTTAATGGCTGCATCGAACGACATGCGGTCTTCGCAAAAAATTCTTAAAAATATTCTCCAGAGCATGGCGCCCTTGTTTTTTTCAGTTTTGAGACAGCTTTGCTGCAAAAAGCAAAATTTCTTTATTTCGCCAATCACTTTTGTAGGCCGACGCTTCTGTCTCTGTAATTTTAGAACATCCCGAAGTGATATTTCGCGAGGCGCGTTTTGTTTTGAGAGTATAAATCTAGACCTTATAATTTTTTGCATCTCTCAAGATTTATTGCCCCATTCCATTAGAGTGTAAATATAGTAGGCCAATGACTTTTAGTTGATGTTAAAGCACCGGCCTAGACGGTCAGAGAACTGTTAGTTTAAGAACGTATAGGCACCACCGATCATTCCTTTCATCGAAAGGGGGCGCAGCTAGTTCTTTTTAAAGTCAGTTTGACTTGATAGTCAAACCCTTTAGTTTTAACTTTTTCAAGCACTTACGAACAGTGAACTACAAAGAAGTGAGTCATACTTTCTAAACTAGAGGCTGGTGTAGAAGTGTAGAACTGATGCACAATCTAAAATCTAGATCTAATCTAGATCTAGATCTATCTAGATCTAGTAAAGATTCTAGGTGATAAAACTCTTTGTTCCAGAAGAAATTAGATCTAGATCTAGATCTCGAATGATCAAGACCCCATCTTCTTGTAAAAAGAGCTCAAAGTAGGTGGTAGCTGTCGCAGCATTAAAAAATGAATCCTTAGATGGGCAGTTTATAAACAGATATTGTTGGTATAAACCTAGAATCTAGATCTAATCTAGATTCTAGTCCAAATTCAGAAAATGTTAGTTTTCATAATAATGTAAACAAAAATACACAAATACTGGCCCCACCTGCTCAAGTCTGACTCATCAATCTTCTGAACTTCACTTTTAAGTTCTTGATTTCACACATCAAGAATAAGCCAGAAAACGGTTTTAAATTCTTACTTACCTCACTTAGAAAGGATACTAAGCTGACATTAACTTTACAAGGAATATTCACACTTCCAAATTGCATCACTTAGCCATTTGCCAACCCATTTAGGATGACATCATGAATTATTATACCAATTCTGGTGTCAGGCCAGCGACTTGACCTAGATAAAATACCCGTGTAACCAGGTAAATAAGGGGCACAAAACAAATGAGGAATTGACAAATACTGCTCGCCAGCAATTTATGATCATTAGTCTCACACCCAAAAACCTTTGTAAGACGACATTGCCAACGGTGACCTCAGCAGCAGCCAGCATTGCCTCTGCACAGACAGAACTGGTTTGCGAGAGTTCGGGGCTGACAGTGGCATCTGGGTTCTTTCCACGCAGAAAGTTCTTTATATCTAGTTATTTCCAGTCTCTAAAGACAAACTAAAGCTCAAGAAAGCACAAAGGATACAGTTTTACAACGTCTGTGTCCATCCGACGCTTCCCAGGACTTGGGGACGACATTATTAGAGAGATTTTTAGCCTTGATCTTTCTCTGTCGATATCCAAAACAACAACAGCTATGGCGGAGCTCTTCTGCTATGGGATTACGTTATGTCACGTGACTACTCAAAACCCTCCCCTATTTATTTTGTCTTCCTTCAAAACTTCTAATATTTTGCAGAAAAATGAGTGTTTTTGCTCATTTGCATATTTAAATAAGCATATATGAAGAAAATAAAAATGCACAAAAATAATTTAGCAAAATGAATCAGCTGTTTATTCGCATGGTTCACAGATCGTTCATTGATTGACAGATAGTCCCAAAGAGGAAATACTCCACCACGCAGTCAGCTGTTGGATGTAAACAAACCCGCATGCTGACCGATTTATATTTAGAAACGCGTTGCTGGGTGCATTGTGGTCGTTTTCTCAAACACCTTATTTATGCTGTCTTCTATTTCTAATTCAGAATTATTTATTCAGACTATAACGCCACATAAACAAAATTTCAGCTTAGAAAGCTTTGAAAAATGAAAAACAAGGGGAAATGGACTGTATTTTTTTCAAGACTTGACACGTCACTAGGCTATCTAGTTCTTGGCTTCAACAAAGGTCAGCGAATTGGACAAAAAGTGGCGTATTAGAATTATATATTATAACGATTTTTAGAATTTACAGTTTAAACCAACAGCGACCTATTTCATTCAAGTTTGTGGGGTAGTTTTGTTTTTTTTTCGCTTTGACCTTCAATTGCCAACACAGGAACTGGGTCAATAGTGCCTTTTGAGAAGCATTATGACTGCATTCTTCCCCTTGGTTTCATCGATCGTAAGTCAACAGTCAACGTAGGCCTACAGCTCAGTTGGTTGAGTTTGCCTACCGTCAGTCAAGGTTGAAGAGATGGGATCAAGGATTGGGTCTACCCATCTACTCAGAAACCGTTACCCGGATCGTTAACATCATGTCGTTTTGGCCCTACGGAATTGGTTGAAGGAAAAAAGAGTAACAGAAAATAAGTTTTCTCCTGCTTGTGCAACAGACATAACATATAGGTCCGTATAATAGGAAGTGCGAATAGGGATGCAGTAATTAAAATTTTTAAAAACTCTAGTTTTATTATAATGGCCTTTAGATTTATTAGTAATAATGTTTTCGCAACTGAATTGGGTTCATTCAAACAATTTAGTCAGTATAGTCTCTATTGTGAAAATTTACTGAGTTTTTCTGGTACGTGTAAAGAGTGGTTTATATAGGCCTATAATATAACTTACCAAATACAATAAATAAAGAAAAATACAATTTTGTAAATAAGCAATACATCGAGCAGTAATGCGTAGGGCGTGTAATTTTGATACGCTGAGTTTAAAAAATATAACTAGTTTTATTATCATAGTGATATACTTGTGTTTTTAACGTGTTTAATTTTTTCTTCCCGGCTAAAATAAAAATCAAAAGCAAAGGGACGCCGCTTTCCTGTGGCAAACCCCCAAAAATATTTAACATGTCTAAAGCCCGCTACACACCTACAGTTAGCTTCGCCGGATTCACTCGAACAGACCGCCGACCTGCTGGAAGAATGGAAGTTGTGTATGGGGGTGGTTCGGACTGTGCGGGCGAAATAAATGATAATTCAATTTGGCTGCCTTCAGTTCGACATTAAGGCTGCTACACACCTGCAGTTAGAATTGTTCGAGTCGAGCTGTCGATCCGGTTAAACCGGAACACGGTGTGCATTCACCAAGGAGTTTAGAACTAATGGAGCCTTTTAATCTCCTTGGCATTCACCCACACCACGGAAGTAGACAGCAAAGCATTCCCTTGTTGTCATGGCGGAACATAAAATCAAATACAAGAAAAAAGGAAAAATATAATTTTGTAAAACAGCAATAAATCGAACAGTGTCCACGTTGATACTTTGTTAATTTTAACACGCTGAGTTATAAAAATATATAATTATTTTTGTAATCAGAATCAGAGTGACATTTGTGTTTTAACATGTTAAAATGTTCTTCCTGGCTGAAAAAAATCGAAGGGACGCCGCCCTCCTGTTGCAAGCCCCAAAAAATATTTAACATGCATGTCTAAAGCCCACTACACACTTGCAGTTAAACTCACCGGATTCACTCGAACAGGCTGGGAGAATAGAAGGTGTGTATGGAAGTGGTTCGGACCGTGCAGGCGACAATGTCAGTTTGGCAGGCTTAAATTATTCGGTTCGACATTAAGCCCGCTACACACATGCAGTTAGACTCGGCCTAGACGCTCAGAGTACAAGCCGCCTCACCAGAAGTAGGTCAAGGAGAGATCGGGGCCCAGCGCTGAGTGGCGCAGCCATCGTAGTGTGGTGCAGAAGTGAGAGGGTATGAGAGCATCACGTGCTGTGTGCTTGATTAAACAAGTGTCCCCAAAATTACGGCATTTAAGGTATATTATTTCTTCAACGTAACTATTACCTTCAAAGCGGAATAGAAAATAAACATTAATGCTTTAACTGAAAAAAGCAATAAACAACTTAAATCATAGTAAGAGATTAGAGAACGTCTAATAGCGGCGATGAATGTAGGCTATAGTCTAGAGAGGCAGTGGGTAGTACAACAAGAGTAAAGGAAAGCATTATAGTAACTATGTTGCTATCTTCTTTGGTAAGGCAAACATAAAGAACAGTATTTACAATTTTGATCAAGCAAGTACGATAGGAAATACACACACACACACACACACACACACACACACACACACACACACACACATATATATATATATATATATATATATATATATATATATATATATATATATATATATATCTCACTCGAACAGACCGACCTGCGGGCAGAATGGAAGTGGTTCGCGACCGTGCAGGCGACAATGTTATTTTGGCTACAACCCAGCAAAAAGACCAAGAGAGACGTCGTACTCGATAAAAATTATCCCTGCTCTCAGGTCGCCTGCATACCGACAGCCTAATGTGGTGTTCACACATGCAGAAGTAATGAAGCCGAGTAAGACAAAATTTCAAAGTCCAGCAGGTTTACCCTGGATACATTTCGCCGCGCAATCGGCCTCCCTTCCCGAGCAATATTTCACGCTCGCCGTGTGAAATTATTACACGGGAAGCTTGCCGAAATTTTCAAACATGCTTAAAATTTTCGCCGAGCGAAAAATGAGTCGCCGGGTCAAATACTTGCTCGGGGAAAACTCGGGGAGTGTCAGAAATCTCAAATAGCTCGGGGTGCAAAGTTGCACACGTTGCCGACACGCCGACGGGATCTGACTGGTAGCCGAGTCAAATTGCATACTCTGCTGGTTAGATTATTGCTCGCTGTGTAAAAAATCTTGCACTGGAAGTCTGAGTTACTCAAGCACCGCGTGCAAGAGTTGAACGACGAGCATGCGCCGTGACACGGCGACCTTCGCGCCCGAAGCAAGGAGATTAGAAGTAAACTCCTTGGCCCGAAGCCATACTGTAGAGATCTGTAACTACAATGTAGGCCTACATTTATTTCCTGTTGCCAGGTATCGAAGAGTGACAGCCAGCTTGATGCCAGGTTCCAGCGACTGCCTGCAGAAGGTGTTTGCTTTGTGGATGGCGGGTCCAATTTTCTCCAGTAGTTCTTAGAAAAACTTTGAGGAAGTCCCTGAAGGATGCCACATCTTCAAATTGCAGTCCAGCCTTCAGCTTCTCAAACTGTCCAAACAGTAAGGGTCTTCTTATGAGCCATGGTCCTCCTCCTCCTCCTCCTCCTCCTCTTCTTCTTGCACCAGCACAACAGCAAGGGCACCAAAAATTATGTATACGTGAAGTACGCATTTATCGTCTTTATGGTATGAGTCATGAAACACGTTGAAGGAAGGAACACAACCATTTTGCCCAGCTCTTCATATTATAACATTGCACGCCAACTAACTCGGCGAAGGGTCGGCAAGATGGTCAGCATGGTTGGCGAGTTTGTCGGCGTGTCAAATTTTACCCGACCACTATGTTTCTTGGCTCTGCAAGCGGCCAGGATTCAAATTAATTTGCTTGACGAGACGCTGTGCGAGACGATCGGCGAGATGCTCGCCGTCTTAAATTATACCTCGGCGAGCGTCTCCCCGAGTGCTCGCCGACACAATGATGTCAACAGACATGGCCAGGTGCTCGTCACGATGAAACCCGAATTTGGCATGATCTTATCGGGAATTGCTCGTCGACTCTTCTCGTGTATGCATGTGTGAACACCGCATAATCGCTACACGACAGACGCCAGGATCCCTCGTTTATGACGTCATAAAATAATCAAAACGGATGTCACCTGAAACTCCCATGGTTTTATAGATTAATAAGATGATGCGGAGTTTTCTGTTTGCCTATTATAATCTCTCTTGAAGGGGACGCGCGCAAATACATGTGGTAACATTACCCGTTATACGTTCGAGCCTTAATACGACCACAGACTCCCCACCGAAATGTGTAGTCCAGATGATAATACTATAATGTAGCTCTACTGCTGAACACTTCTGTAATGTAGGCCTAAGGGCCTACAATAAACATGCCCTTGACCTTATTATTACCCTCGGCTTATGACATTATTATGAAGTTGTTGGTCTTCACTCATATACCGTGCTTTCGTGCCCCCCCCCCCCCCCCCCCGGAGAGAGAGAGAGAGAGAGAGAGAGAGAGAGAGAGAGAGAGAGAGAGAGAGAGAGAGAGAGAGAGAGAGAGAGAGAGAGAGAGAGAGACTGAGACTTTCCTGTAGCAAGCCGTCCTCCAATCACCCGCTCCTTATGTCATGTAGAGAGACAGTTTACGCTGTGTACATGTTTTGAATTTAAAGAAAAACATTACCGTAACGTAGGAAAATTTGGGGGCCTGAAAATCTGTTCGCCGTGTGTGTGCGTGCACGTTATAATGTTTGCTATGTACGTGATAAACTGTAAAGATAGAGATGATACTAAAATACTATATATTATGTACTTTTCTACCTTTACACCCCGTGTATGCGAACAAAAATAAAAATCCTACAAACATCTTACAAAAAGTAAAACGGAAAGTTGTTCTACAATTTGTTCAGCGACTGTTCCAAATTTTAACAGCACCCCATGCCTCGCCCCAGCAAGGGCCGTTTTGATCCAGTCCATGCAACGCAAAACTGAATTAATTAAAATAATTTAAAGCCATTACCACGAGGCAAGAAAAGTCTAAATAACTTGACAACTTTCGAGGAATTAGTCAAGTTAGCAGCAATATTGGCGGAGATTTGAGTATTATTTCAGTTTCTTGGACCTAACTCGCACGTTAACTTGTATGGGCCTACATATATCGCTTTTTTTTCTCAAATTGAAACGGCCAACTAATGGCAGACGACTTAATGTAACCCCCCCCCCCCACACACACACACACAAATGCACCAATTACCATGCAATACCACTTTTACTTGTGTATGGAAACTCTAAAAGTGGTGGTTATACCCCGTTTTAGAAAAAAATAAAATGAAAAGTTAAGTAAGGGGTTCCCTCTCGACATTTCAGTAATGGTGTGCTCTACAGGATAAAGCGTCATTTTAAAAAAATGTAGGCGTTTTCAGTCCCTATCGACTCAAGTTAGATCATTTAGGAGACGGGCTTCAACTATGCCTGTCAGGGCTAACCCGGGCTGAGAGGGGTACAACATCCCCCCAAAAAGACCGAGATACCGGGTACTCAATAAACATTCTCCCCACTCGGAAGTCGGACTTCGGTCTCCTCCATGCAACGGCGAAGCGTATTAAACCATAGACGCTGGTAAGCGTCAAATGGATAATGTATGGCCTTTACCATACATGTATTATAACAGAAAAGTTTGCCACATATTTTGAGCATCTAAAAAAAGCTCGAGCTACTTCCACCACTGGCTGATATGCGTGGGTTTGTGGGCTGCTAGTCTCTTGGTTTCTTCAGCCAACATTTTTTATCCGAGAAGCTTCACATGACTTGCTGTCCAATGTGCCTGCTGCTCTCCAACTGGGTCTGTCAGGAGCAAGGCTCTTTCATGCTGAAGTCGAAGGATTATGTTTAAGTCCTTCAGGGACATTTTAAAGGTGTCTTTTTGTAGTTTTTTGTTGTTGTTTGTTGCTGTTTTTTGGGGAGCGCCAACTTTACGCTTCCTCTAGGACAGTTCAGAATAAAATACATGTACAGCTTTTGTGATTCCGAAATCTAGTATTCTTGCGACATAGCCAGCCCAGCGAAGTCGAGTCTTTTTGAGCATAGCAAGCAAGAATCTTGACATTTGCTCTTTGGAGAATTTTTTTCCGTTATATTATTCGGCCATTTGATGCCAAGAATTCTCCTACGGCATTTAATTTGAAAATGGCTAAGCTTCTTGGTAATGGCTTTGGCACCTTACAACTGGGTAGGGAGGACCACAGCATTGTTCACTTTCAATTTTTGTCTCTGGTCGAGTGCCACTGTGCCACAGCAGTTCCAAACCCTTGCTATGAGTCTTCCAAAGGATGCACTAGCTTATTCATACACATAAAGCTATTTCTGCATCGACGTGGGCATTTGAAGACACTGCTGGGTAGATACTGTCAAGATATTTGTAGCCATCAAAATTGCTCACTGTCAGGATATAAATAATGTACTTTGATTTAAATTAAGAACGAGGGTATGTGTGTCACCAAGGAAAGGCTGGAAGGGGACTTGTCTTTGCTGTGATTATATACTTCTTATAAAAGTGAGTCCAAAGTTCTCACATGCATTTGAAAAGAGATCAAAACAGTTTTGTATTCTGGATTTTGACTTGCGTAAAGGGTTGCTTAAAGTGAGAAAGTGGCACAAACATAAGACTCACTCTCTTGCCAAGCTACAATGTACAGTTGAACCTGTGTAAGCCATCAATTTTTTAGGAGAAAAGTAGTCGTCTTAGACAGGTGGTCGTCTCAGGCAGGACTGATGAAAATGAAGAAAAACCTATTCCCATCTAAGGTCACAATCGCAGGTGGTCACAGGCTTAGGACTGCCGTCAGGCTTATTAAGATCCTTTTTTTTTCCTTTGAAAAAAGGGGTGGGGGATAGGAATGTTTTTGTTGATGATGTTGCTTTTTTCTATTCCTTTGGGGTTTTTTTGGTTTGGTTTTTTTTTCAGGTATTTTTTTTAAACACTCCCTTCTGAGTTTCCAACTGGAGTTGGTTGCAGGCTTTAGACATGGGTTACATTTCCTTATATATATATAGATGCCATCAGCAGCAGCTGGATTTATCTGAATGTCTGAACGGATTAAACATTTCTGTTAATACAGACAGAGGACGTCTCTCAACTGTGTATCAAATGAGGAAGACAGTATGCAAGGGTAAAACAAAATGAAATGTGTCAGATGAGGAAGACCGAGTGCCAAGGTAAAATAAACAAATGAATCGTAATCACTCGAAGAACGAGCAACATTTCTGTTGCAAGTTCATGCTGACGTCTATTGTTATGGATTGGGTAAACAGAGGGAGGGATCTATGCAACAAGACTGATTCATTCATTGAAGGGACTAACAACGACAAGTGAATGGATTATTTTATGACAGCTCATCCACAGCGTCGGGGGCCTATACATGATTTAAGACAAAACGTTGGGAAATAAGAGATTTGCGAGGCCACCGTAGTCTGTTTTTTTTTTAAACTGCAGGTTGATAAAATATATGGTGGTTTTGGTCGCGTTAGACAGGTGATCGTTTTACATTGTGAAATTTTATAGAAAAAAACGGAAAGGGGAAAACGGAAAGTGGCCGTTTGTACATGTGGCCATCATGGCAGGTTCAACTGTATCTGATGGCAACACCACTACTGCCTTATAACTATCTATTTGTCTGTCAAACCAGTCAAAAGAATAAGAATACTCATGTGCAGAATTCAAGACCTGAGAACTGACACACACAGATGGACAAGAAAGAAAAATGAAAAGAGTCATGTTCACTTTTGTGCTATCACATACATCAATCAAGCATAACTCAAAGCCCTGCAGCCTGTTTTTTGACATACAAAACAATTTCAAAAAAGGTTATAACCACGAAAAGCTTACTATGCTTCTCACAACACCAAAAATGAATTCAACAATTGAAGTCTTAACATTTTAACAGAACTTTAAGTCAATTTTAATTAAATCTGTATGCTGTTGTTCAATTTAATGATAATGGAGTAGAAAGACATACACACTACTAGTACATCCGTGCATTTACTCATGAACACACTCATAAAAATAATCCATACATGCCATGACAAAACTCTCACTTCTCACCACAGCAAACCACCAAAATTTCTCAACCTCATTAAGTCATCCGATAAAAAGAAATATATGACAAAATCACAGTATAATATAATCCATCTATCTGCTCAATCTCACATAAAGACTAAAAAAAGATGCACGCTATAACAAATGTACTCCTTTCACCAAAAACTACATGCATAAATTCCCCATATCATTCAGACCATCCATAAGAAATAGTATCTGCAATTCATCAAGCAAATCAAAATCAGATCTGATATATCAAATGGCCTCATTTTCTGTGTAAGCACCAACTGACAACAATACACAAACAAAAAACAAGTCTGCATTCAGCCTATAAAAAAGTTTGCCTTTCTTAGGATCAACACGAGAACATTTATAGTTTAGAAACAAACCAATGACAAGGCCAAAAGTTTTCCTACACAACACAACATAAGGCATTGATAACTCAAAAGTAATCCGAGTCTATGTAATTAGATTTCAATGATTAAGCATTGTAATTAGTATCATTGGACAAAAAAATGAAAAAAATCTATAATATGAACAAGGGTCTCAAAAGACATTTGGCCATCAAGTATAAGATTAAAATTTTAGCTACCTTACTGTTGGGAAGAAAATAAGAAACATTTGTTCTCAAGGATGTTTTCTTCGTTCTTTGCACAACACTCAAGCGTGGTATAGAAATAATGGAAATGAAGCACACACACACACACATATAATAGATAAATATTATATAGCTATGTATGTGTGTTTTCCATAAAAACCAGAACTTCATCAGGCACAACAAGTAATATCAATAGTAATATCCCACTGATAGAACTAAATAGCATTGAGAGTCCTGGTCTTTGTTGAACATGAGTTGAGCAAAGTACCCTCCCGAAAAAAATAAAAAAATAAAACCCAGTCCAACAAGAGCTGCCTCTACAATCCAATCCACTTAAAGATCGCCATCATCATCATCTGCCCTCTCTCGAGTCAAAAGCTAAGCCCATAAGGAAAGGTGACACCTGAAATAAAAAGGCATGATAAATCAAATGATTATTTAGCACCTTTCCATTTGGAGAATGATCAAAACACTTTAAAGCAACATTATACATAAACAAATGTCAGCAAAAGTATTGTTAACAATTATTCAAGCAAATAACCTAAGAGGCAAGTCATCCATTATACTAATTCAGATTCTACTCACCTAGGAGAAAATATTTCCTGCTTATTTTCTAAGTTTTCTTTTGGATTTTGTAATCATTTTTAAAGTGATTTTTCTTTTTTTTAAAGATGACAGAGTGAGGAAGAAATTATTGCTGCCTGACCAAAAATTTTTAAGAAGCCAGTTAGATGATGTTGTTTTTTTGGCGGTTTTTTTTGGGGGGGGTTATAGTAGAGGGTTTTACGGTGCTCGCAACTGCATAAGGTCATATGAACGCTAAGGGGTGGGTGTCAACAGAGAAGTCTTTACAGGGAATCAGACTTAGACTGTTCACCTCTCTAGCTTCAACAGCATAAGGTCTGCTTCGACTATCAAGGCACCCCGAATATAGCAGGTCACAAGAGAGTGACAAACATACAAAAGAAGTAGAGGAAAATGACAATAGTAAAGATCAGGAAAGAAAAAGCAGCAGTTTCCTGTTGTAGATCAGGCACAGTTATGAGCGTGACATGAGTCAGCCCATTTAAAATTCTACTATGCTTGAACGAGAAAAGTCCCCCCTTTGGGAATGGCCTAAAGACACTACAGTCAGTGGCACTGCCCCGGGGGAGTGGTTAGATGTTTGAGCATAACACTATCAATTTGTAAATTGTAATACTCAGCTGCATTACGAGTTGGGAGAACCAAAAGCTGACAAGCCCTGACATCTAGAGAGGAAAAAGAAGACTGCAAAAGTAGATCATTTGTTTTGTTTTGGTTTTGTAAGTTTATGGCACTTGCAAAACAATTAAGTCACAAAAGGGCCGAAGATTGGAGGTGTTACAAGAGAGTAAGAAGCACAAAAAAAAGGAGGAGGAATAAGGACAAATAGATGTTTCATAGGAAATAAGGAACAAACCACACCAGAGCACACCAGCAAACCAGCCACAAAGTAGATATAAGGTTTATTCCCACACCTGTAATACTCTGAAGGCACATCGCTTGTCCGAGGGTGTTCTCCCATACAGTGTCAGTGCCGCCCACAGTCGCTCAGCATTCCTGGGGAGAATCAGTGAACACAGTCCAGTTTTTCAAATTATTGAATAAAATTTAAAAAAGGCCTGCAGTCCATGCCCGTTTTTCTAGTAGTAGAGATTTTACAGCGCTCGCAACTGCATAAGGTCATATGAGCGCCAGAAGATTAGACGTGTTACAAGAGAGTAACAAACATAAAAAAGAAGGAGGGGGAGATAAGGACGATAGATGTTTGATAGGAAAGAAGGAGCAAACCACACCAGAGCACCCGCCAACCACCCGCATGCCCGTTTGTTTTTGTTTAAGTAAGAGTTGTACGACACCAGCAACACAAAAAAGAAAAAGAAAACAACAATAGATGTTTGATAGGAGAGAGGGAGCACACCGCACCAGAGCACCCACTAACCAACCACAGTCCATACCAAATAAAGCATTGTAATTTTGACAACTTGTAAGTAGGTGTGTGGGTTTACACCACCAGATGTATCAACACAATCAGGTTATTTACGAGGCGGGACCTCTGAATTTTATGTTTATCTCTGATAGAATAGAGCCAGTGGGTTGAGACCCTTGAAAACTCCACAAAATGACTTGGGTTCAAGAACGACCAGTATTGGATTCAAACCAACACCATCCACTCTGCATTCAAGTCAACTAAGCTAATGGAACTCCATCTACAATTTGTGGAACGAAAATTTATCAACAATTCTCTAAAAACAAAAAACAAAAAGTAACACTCATATAAGAAACACTAGACCTGAGTCTATGGTGCAGTAGTTAGACTCTTTGCAGTCGCACACTGAAGATGAAAAGTCAATTCCTGAGTGGGGAAAATTTTTATCAAGTATCTCAACCTGTCTGTTAGGATGGTATATATCCTATTCAGACTCAGCCCCAATTGGCTCTGACAGGTAAGGATGAAGAAGCCCACTTCCTATATGATCTAATTTTAGTGATGTAGAGGGTGTTAAACATCTCTATGAAAGATAAAACTGTCAGTAACGAAACTTCCACGAAGCCAGAAAGGAAAACAGTTCAAATTGAAAAACTGGAGTGAGCTTGATGATGCATCCCAGAAGGGGCCAAAAGTGGAAAATAATATGAAAATGAAAATAAGATTTTAAAAATGTGCAGCAGAGAGTCAATCACAGCTGAACTTTACAGAAAATGAGAGAGACAGCTGAGAGAGACGAGTGAAGACCCTACAGCATGCATGCAAAACGCCAAATACATTTCATGTAGACAAAAAAAACAAAACCCTGACTTAAAAAAACAACCAAAAAAAAAGATGAAAAGCATTAGCAAAAGGCAATTTAAAAAACAAAAAGAAACCAAAAACTTCCACAAGACTTTTTCATCTGAAACCACCTTTTTACCTTACAAAATGGTTAAAAGTAAATAAACAGTTGAAGTGTGAAATTTTGCTCAAACCAAAAGAAATAAGCAATACCTGTTTGGCATCCTCAACAAAGCAATTCCCTGTCCAAGTAACTTCAACACATCGACAGGTGTTGCAGCACCCACCTTTTGAAATAAATGACATGTAACTGAAGTTGAAACATAATATAATTAAAAGCACAAAATTGATGTACAAAAAATCAAAAGGCTGAGCAAAAACTTAAAAGAATTTAACTCTGAAGTCAAACAAGTTTTAAAATGCTGTAAAAAAATGAAATGAGGAAACATGCATGAAACTGTCTTCATTCCAAAGACGGGATTGAACCTAGAACAGGCAACTTTAACTTTGGTGGCCATTATGGTCTTCATGTCTGAACGGTAGTCCACATGGAAAGTAAGTAGGCTACCGTTAGGCCGTAATTTTTTGTGAGACAGCCCAAATATCTATATTTCACCAGGAACAGTATAGAATATTAAAATAAACAAAAAGAAGGAGAAAGAACAGACCACAACAGAGTATCCACCAAGCATAAAGTATGAATTTCTGTAAAGACAGGCATGATAACATAATAACAGTTATTATATGCCTGGGGGTGGGTGAGCAAGACTGACTGACGACAGATAAAACAGAAGAATGGTTTAAAAAATGTGAGGCAGCGTGGTGGAATCAGGCTCTCGTCAAAATAATCAAAGTGAACAGACCGGCAATTTTTTCCGCAGTTTTGTGAATTTTTATCAAATTTTTGTTTTTCGGCTCAACACCTTTCATGCCCAATAAAGAACTCATTTCTCTGTGGATTTTTCTTAAAAACGTTGATAAAAGACACAAAAATGTACATTTTCAGTTACCACGGACTCTTAAGCTAATCTTTGGCGGCCATTTTCTCACTAATTTTACCTCTAAAAACAGGTGACCCCCACCTCCTTCATTTGCAAATATCTCGACTTGCATTCAAGATAAATGGATATTTTTTCATCCAAATAAAGACAAGTAACCAAGCTTTAAGATGATACCAATAACTCTACATGCTTAAAAAACTGACGAGAGCCTGATTCCACCACGCTGCCTCACAAATATATAACCTACCAGTGGCACCCTCCAACCATCTGCCATAAAGAATGCACAGAGGAAAAAAATTTCCAGCTACAGAAAAACAAACTCAGAGATATCGACATCACTCTATTATGATTTTAGCTGTACTAGCAATATCCTTACCTCTCCCATATTTTCTTTCAGGGCTTGCACAATCAAAAATTTGAACTGAACTGGGGTAATCTTGTCAGCATCTTCGCCTTCCACAGTTCTGGGAACAGCATTATACAGAACATGCAAATAAAAAAAATATCAAATAAAAACAACAGCAGTTCAACAAGCCCAACTACCAACAAGGTCAACAGGGAATGTCCATTTAAATTATTAATAATCATATTGTTCCTGTTTTTTATCAGACCCAGTACAGGAAAGGCAAAATATTGACGTACACAAACTTCGATACAGGCAATGTACTAAGAAAACCTTCCTTGGATGAAACATAGGGAAATAAATCAAGTTCAGTACAAGAACCGCACAAGGATAAAAAATACATGTATAACATCTATGAAAACTGTTAAGTAGACATATAGTATACTTGAATACATGCATGAGACATACTTAGAGCAGACAGTAAATTACCTACAGTACAAAAGTCTGTGATAGAATCATTTGATGACGGCACACTCTGAACACTTACAGTACAAATGATACAGAATTGGCACATATATGCAGAAAATTTTGATGAGCAGGAACTGACCTAAAAACCATAGCCTGCCCCATACCCCTTCACAAAAAAGAGAAAGACCAAAACTGTTGACTATAACAGAGAGCTTCAGAAACAAAGGACAATAATGAACTCAATCATCTCCAAGTAATTAATCACGATTCACAAGAACAGGGCAAATAATTATTTCAACACTCAGCCATCCCACCTTTACCCTGAGACCTCGGGAATCTGTCATTATTGAATACCTTTTACCTACAGTAGTCTCCGCCTAAACGCACAGTGCTCGGAAGGGCTCCTTAGCGTGTGTTTACACAGAGCGTGCGTTTACATGATCCTATGCAAGGGGAGGAACGGACGCAGTCATCTCAATTTCTTATTACTCTAGTGATCTCCCTTGGAGGAGGGGATCATTTTGGCTGATAATGTGACGACACGAGGCTGTATTGTGAAGGAATACCCCGACTGGGGAATACAAAGGCGTTGAATGAGGTGGGGGGGGGGGGGGGACAGACTCTATGTAATGAATGCACTATAAAACGTCGGGAACAGATAGCCCAAGAGGAAACTGTTGGTGATAGTCATAGAGACGACGGACCAGCCACGTGGCTTTCCAAGTTACCACCCCGACCGTAAATTCATGGACGACATTTGAATCATAGATCTCTACATTCAGAGAAACATTTCTCTTGTGATTCGTTGAAAAAGTACGTCTTAAAGTTCTTCGAGCGCAGCTGATTAGGCTTACTTGGCTAGATATCTACTCTTTAATCCTATAGATGCCTGTCAAGTGTTTTATGGAATTTACGCATGTCGCAATTCAGGCCTAGATATCTAGGTCTAAGTCTAACGTCTAACTAAACATTACATGCAGTCAACCAAACACCAGTTAGAAACCTTCTCTCAAAGATACATTTCCACTTTCCAGTGACCAATAAAAAAACAACAGTTCAGTCCCCCGATTTACCCCCCCCCCTTCCCCCAACTTTTCACCGACCAGTCCTAGACCTAGATCTATGCGTGTGTGTGGAAAGTTGGGTGTGAAAACGCTGTCCATCAATCTCTTTGTTCGGCCTGAGGGGCACGCTCACCATATATCCGGTTTTCTAGGCTTGTCTTATGAAAACTGTGCAGGCTGTAGTGAAAATTTCCCCGTCAAGCTTTACCTGTCAGCGTGTTTCGCGGATCGGAGCGTGCGTTTAGAAGGAGTGACCGTGCGTTTGTACGTCTAAATTATAAAGTAATAAACCCGTCAGATGACGAAAGCGCGCGTTTGAGCAGAGCGTGCTTTTGTATTGTGTGCGTTTAGACGGAGACTACTGTACTGAGAGTGTGCAAACAAAGACAAAAAAAGTAATTCGTTTAACATGACTTACAACTGTATTCTCAGATACAAATAAGGCTGTGAGTTGACTGATATGGTCCGGTATGAAGTTGTACTCATCGCTTCTGGCATTCTCATCTGGAAATAGCAAAAGAACACATGAGTTAAAATCATCATAGACACTTACAGTGATTAGGGAAAGGTGAAGTTTTACTTTTGGATAAGATTAACATCTCACTCAACACAAATATTTCATTTCAAAGGCAGAATTTGGCATTGAGGCCCCCCCCCCCCCCCCTTTTTTTAAATCACAAAAAGGTACAGCGTGATATTGGCTTGGGGAGGGGGTGGGGCTGATGAAAAAAGAGATGCAGCAACAGGAGAAGACACTAGACTTGGAGAACTTCTGATATCCTCTTTTCTCAGTCCCGTAACTGGTGTTTGCAGAACACTACACCCAATGCCTGTTAAGCACGGCAGTACAGGAAATAAATTTCGCCAGAACCGCCCAGCACTATTGAACGCACTCAAACACTAACTGTGACTTACAGACCGACAAAGCACAAGATCTCTCATATTCTCATCCTCTTCAATAGCAGGTTGCTCAGGAGTGAAATTAGAAACAATTTTGTATAAAGTGCCTTTACCAAGGACACAACATCAGGCTCCTGATAGGATTCCAACCTACAACCTTACGATAGCCGATAGCATGTTCAATAAGAGCCTACAAGGCCAAGGCTACCGACAATGGGAAGAGCTCGAGAGCTGCTATCACATGTGTGATTGTCAAAGCTAAATTTAAGTAACTAAAAAATTATACATGAAGCTACAGCGAGCACCTAGCACACCTCTGTGATTGGCCTAAATATATAGATGACGTATTTCCGCCATCTATTTTTGTCGCCTTCCATGGCTTCCCTCGCCAGTTGACTAGATCTCACCGTAATGGGCTCCCTGTATTAGCACGCGATGGGCAATGTCACTAAGTTTCATCGTCGACTGCTTGGGCTGTGTGTGGGTGTGTGTAAATGTGTGTGCGCGCGCGTGTTAGTGTGTGCGCTCATGCTTGTGTGTGTGTGTGGGTAGAACTTTGAGGAGAAGGTAAATTTGAGGAACGAGAATTGCTGCGATTATTTATAAAAGATCACAAATTAATTTTTTAAAACCCCCAAATATACGGTGAGATCTAGTCAACAGTCACTGGGTAGGGAAACCCAAGAGTTTTGGGGGAAACCCCGGAAGACGATAAAAATAGATGGCGGAAATACGTCATCTATATTAAATTAGGGCTAATCACAGAGGTATGCTAGGCAGCTAGATGTAGGTGCTCGTTATAGCTTCCTATAATATAGAAGGCCTATCTAAAAGTGATACACATGAAGCTACAGCGAGCACCTAGCACACCTCTGTGATTGGCCCAAATATAGATGACATATTTCCGCCATTTATTTTTGTTGTTTTCGGGGGCTTCCCTCGCCAGATGACTCGACTCTAGATCTCACCATGGCCGCCCCATTTTGTCGCTTACCGTGCGATCACTAGGATTCATCGAAGACAGCTTGGGCTATGTGCGCGCGCGCGGGTGTGTGCACATATGCTTGTGTGAGGGTGTGTGTGTGTGTGTGCAGCTTTGAGGAGAAGGTAAATTTATGGAACAAGAATTGCTGAGATTGTTTTTAAAAGATTGCACAAATTAACACAACAACAAAACAAAAAAAACTAACATGGCGAGATCTAGTCAACAGTTAGCCTAGTGGCGAGGGAAACCCAAGAGTCTTGGGGGAAACCCCGGAAGACGACAAATATAGATGGCGGAAATACGTCATCTATATTTGGGCCAATCACAGAGGTGTGCTAGATCTAGATCTAGATGCTCGCTGTAGCTTCATACTTCATGTAAAAGTAATGCATGTGTGCTACAGATGGGTCGCGAGCGTGAGAACGGAACTGAATCGCCACTCTTGCCTGCGGAACGCGATTCACGATTCACTTCAGCGGAACGCGGAACAGTATTGCCTACCGATTCCCGATTCACTCCCCTGTCGCTGTCACCACCTTGCAGCTTATGTTTTTGTAACCTACTGCTGAGTCGTGAGTCGCGAGCGCAAGAACGGAAGGGAACACTTAGTATGGCTCCCCTTATTTTACAAAAGATGGCATAGTCCAACCCCCCTATTAAAACAAAATGAACGGGGTCCAGCGAATAGACAGAAAGAATTTTATGGAGCCATTGTATTAGCAAATCATGGGGTTTGAGGGGGGGGGGGTGAATTTATGGGGGTCGCTAATTGAGGTCAGTAGATAGGGCAGCGTAACGGAGGGTGTGGGGCGGAGAGGATGGCGGGACAACAAGAGTGGGACTCACGCTCGCCAAGAGGCGTGGATATGACACTGTTCCGTTTCAGTCAGTGTTCCGCCGCAGTTCCGCGAGCGCTCGCGTACTCGCGATTCATTGAAGTCGACTGAATCGTGAATCGCCACTCTCAGATTTGGCGAGCAGGATCTAGATTTCTAGATCTAGAATCTAGAATCTAGCGTTAATGTGTGCAAGTCAAGAGTAGAGTGTCGAGTCAATTTTTGTGTTTCACTTGGACTTGAGCCTGCCCTACTCACACTATTGCAGGCAACATTACTAACTACTACTATTATTATACTACTAGATCTAGTAGTCTAGATCTAGATCTAGAGAATCTAGATCTAGATCTACCTCTGATCTGTACTGTAGTTGTAGGCTATTGAATGAGAGATCATGATGATGATTCTGATGGAAAAAAATAAGAGTAAGAAGAGGGCATGTTTCATTTCAAATGTCACACAAACAACCTCAAATGCCTCAAATATTTACTTGACCAAAAATAACGAAACCTTGGAATAATGAGGATTAACTGAAAAGTTACTTTCGTTGAGTAAAACCATGCTCACATCGTACAATTCCAGAAGATTGTTGATAGTCACAGTGCAGCAGTGACTGAGAACCGAGAGTAGGCTAGTGGGAGTGTAGTGGAGTGGAGAGTGGAGAGTCGAGAGAGATAATAGAGCAGCCAAGAAGAATGACTGCTACCAGGAAAAATAACTCTTAAAGACTATATTATTCACTCACTGAGAATCGTGAGAATAGACTCCCTTGATTCCACATTCTTTCATCATTGTACTTTCGGTTTCATCAGCTGTGCTACTCGCATCAAGGTTTTAGTCAACTTCTTTTTTCTTCAGGGCCTGTAAATTTGCTCTGTATTTATGCATTTTATATTGTGACTGTTTTTCCAACTACACATGCGACATTTTAACAATAGTTTACGTTTCACTCCTCATCAGTGACTGATTTTTTGGTACTCTCAGTTGAGTCTGAGTAGGCTAACCGGCCTAACCTAACCTCAGTGACTGTTGTAACTTGTACTTGTTTTGTAACTGAGTAACACAGTCCGTTCGACATCGAAGAGTGATAGGCCTAGTGACAGCGTAATCAGCCACGAAAATAATAAAAGATCGAGAATTTCATTTGAAATCTTCAAAATGAAGTGCTCAAAGTCGAATGTTATGATGTGTTCATTTTCCTCATGGTACAAGGCTTTTGAGGATGTAACAGTGAAGAGGTAAGATGTGATGTCAAAATCAATGAAAATGTCTTTGGCTGGTCTTTCTTTCTACACGAAGTGTCATAAGTGCATACGTAATATGTGTCTTGATTTATCTATGTTCTTTTGATTTTGAATTTTTTCCTTGATTAATATACTTTGCAAGCCCTGACTTCTTCACTGTATTGTGTGTACCGAACTCAAGGTGAGACAAATAGCGGGGATCCATAATTTAATTTTAGTATTCACTTTGTGTAAAATCAGAGGTTATTATTGAGAGAAAAAGCACAAAAACATACATCAGTTAGATAGGCCTCTATGACAGGCATAATAAAGCTATTTTCAGGTCCAGCTGTTTTGGTCAGTTTGAGGCTGATCATTTGCTGACCTCACTCAGTACAACGCTGATGTTTGTATGATTTCATTGACTCCAAAGCTTCCCTGAATCTCAAATGTCATTGGATAAGGGGTCTACCTGATCTAACAACAATTTAAAACATTATTGTTATTTATATTGGCGATGTTGTGCTATGGTGTACAATAGAAAGAACTGTTTTGTTCAGAGAACTTGGAATGATAAAAAACATGGGTGGAAAGGACTTTCAGATTTGTAGACCGTATCGTGTATGAAGGGTTTGCAACTTTTTGTGTGTTATGTAATAAATGTCATTGTCTTGTAATACAGTGGAAATAAGTTAAATAAAGAAATTTTTTTTACTGTCATATATATATGAAAGTGGCTATTCTCACCCGCCCGGAAGTTCTCGCAAGATCAACTCCTCCCCTCTTCTCTCTCTCTCTGTCTCTTTCTGAATACTGTCTATCGGTGTGGACGATCAAATTGACCAAAACAAAGTTAAAAATGATGTTAATAAACAAAAGTAAATTAATTTGGCTGTCTACAAAGATGCTACAGCTATTTAACTTTTCGAATCGAGCCGAACTACGCGGGTCGCCATTTTGTTTTGCCCTGAAATTCTCGCGCTACTCCTCTCTCTCTTTCTCTCTCTCTCTCCACTGCCCACAGACAAAATTGTACGCTTTTAGTAGGCTACAGTTGTAATGGAACGTTTGTTCACGGCACAGAATTCTACAATTTTTCTGTTATCACAGTGTAGAATTCTGTGGTTTAGCGTGAACGCAAAATTTGGTGAACGCGCACTGGGTGAGAATAGCCACAAGACTCGCCTGCACTATTCTCACTCCGGGTGAGAATAGAGGTGGCCTATATATATACAGTCGAACCTGCCCTGACGGCCACCTCTATAAGACGGCCACCTGTGCAAACGGCCACTTTCCATTTCCCCCTTGCGTTTTTTCTATATAATTTAACTGTGTAAAACGGGCACCTGTCCAACGCGGCCGCAGCCACCATATTTTAACACACAACCCCTATCACACTAAGCAATAACACCTGTCTTAGACGGCCACCTTAGTGACTCCATTACGTTTTGTCATTAATTGTGCCCTGGCCCCTGGCGTTGTGGGCAAGCTGTCATAATTCAATCAGCTGTCGTTGTTATTAGGTAGTCCCTCCGACTGATCATGTTGGGTAGGCCCTATACGTTCTTACTACATGCCATCTCTCTGACCGTCTAGGGTAGGCCCCTCCCACTGTTGCCCAATAGGTACCAATTTTCAGCTGCTGGTGAGGAAAGCATGTGATCCCTCATAACCCATAAGCCCCGCCCAGAACTCATACACAAATAGTAAGTGAGATGAGTGGTCACTGTTTACCCAGTCTGTTGACAAAGAAACAATAGGAGGTCAACATGAACGCGTCACTCGTTCTCCGAGTGGTGGCGACCCATGTGTTTGTTTTAACATGGTACTCGGTTTTCCTCGTCCAATACATTTCGTTTTATTGTCACTCTTGAGCAAAATCAGCAACGAAATAAAAATAACAAACAAAATACAAACCAACAAACACAAAAACAAGAAACAATGCGGCTACTTTCGATTGGGACTTCAGATGGGAATGGTTTGTTTCTTCATCTTGATCAGTCCTGCCTAAGACGGCCACCTGTCTTATACACAAATAGTAAGTGAGATGAGTGGTCACTGTTTACCCAGTCTGTTGACAAAGAAACAATAGGAGGTCAACATGAACGCGTCACTCGTTCTCCGAGTGGTGGCGACCCATGTGTTTGTTTTAATTTTTAACATGGTACTCGGTTTTCCTCGTCCAATACATTTCGTTTTATTGTCACTCTTGAGCAAAATCAGCAACGAAATAAAAATAACAAACAAAATACAAACCAACAAAAACAAAAACAAGAAACAATGCGGCTACTTTCGATTGGGACTTCAGATGGGAATGGTTTGTTTCTTCATCTTGATCAGTCCTGCCTAAGACGGCCACCTGTCTTATACAGCCACTTTTCTCCTGGACAATAGGTGGCCGTCTTACACAGGTTTGACTGTATATATATATATATATATATATATATATGTCGTACTAACAATTTTGTTCTCTTTTTTCCCCCAGTATTGTCCTTCCTCTTCCAGATTTTTTTGTCAGCTACCTTCATGCAGATGGTGTGGTACTGCCAGAAAGGTTTGTATTTGAACGAGTCTTCAAAGTTATTTACAGCATATCTTAAGTCTCTCTATGTATGTGTCCTTTAACACTAACAGCACCGTCATAGTGAAAAACCCTCAAGTGCCACACCAGTTTAGAACGCTGAAGTCGTGGTAGATTTTTAAAAAATAAAAAAAACCTTGGCAGCCCCTAGAAACATGCTTAAAAAGTTCATAGAGGTTCATCAGCCATTCAGTTATCATAAAAAGTGATTTCCTTTGGTATTTTTACTTCAGTGCGTTGCGTCCATTCGTTGTTAAATTATGTTAAGTGTGCCTGGTTCAGTGGTTGCGTCAGCGACTAAAGTCGCCAGTGGTAGTGAGCGCATACAGTGGAACTCTGATTCAACGAGGTCACCGGGCCTGACCTAAAACCTCGTTGAATCCGAGTGTTCGTTATAGCAAACATGAGGTTTTGTGTAGATTATTACAGGCGCTGAGCACATAAGGTGTAAAGAGAAGTAACAAGTAATGCCTGAAATGCCAGCATATTATGAGCTGTGTAAAAAAAAAAGATCAATTCGATAAAATGCACGTCTATGTCATCTCGACTGTTTGCCAAAAGTTGTGTTGCTGTGTAGAGCCTAGCACACGGCAACTTTTGATTCCATAAAACAGCGCTCAATTCATTGCGTAGATCTATGTCTATACTAGCTTATATAATAATGATCAGTTGCTGAGGGGTAAAAAAGACTGATGCGTTTGTATCTGCGACGGCCCGGACCGCTGGTGTCCCCCCCCCCGACACCCAGACACAGTCACACGTGTGCAGGCAGCCCGTCCGACCCCGACACACGCCAGAGTATACACGTGCGTGTGCCAACAACGCATGTGTTTGTATCAAAAAAAGGCTGCTGATTGGTCGTATTCAATCGGCTAAGTGAACAATAGTACACGATGTAGGTGCAATGGATGGTTTCCGGGAAAAGAAAAATGAGTGAAGCCACGTCTGTGGGGGGCTGTTCCCCCTGGAAGTGACCTCGTTAAAACGGAGCTTGCTGATTGAAGTGCTCGTTCGTTAAATCCGGGTTATTTTAATTGATTTTAAAGTAGGAAAAAAAATGGGGAATCTCTCTCCTCTCATTGAATCCGAGTTCTCTTTGAATCCGAGCTCCTTAAATCCGAGTTCCACTGTACTACAGCCTGGCGAACAAAGTCGGTCTGAACTATGGTTTCTTCATTTCCACCCTCAAAAGTGTTGTGTTCTAAAAGTCAGCAAAGACAATGATAATGAATACTTTTGGACCAAGCAGTGGATGGTAGCACCTCAAGACCCAAACTGAATATAACAAAGAGAGAGAAAGACTAAGGAGTTGTGGTTGATGATAAATCAACCTTCAAGAGGTATGTAGCCCAGATAACATCGAAAGCGAATCTTATTGTCGGACTTATCAGACGATCATTTGACTACCTTTCTGAGGATTATGTTTTTTTTTGCTCTACAAGAGGTTAGTTAGCTGTTATTATGCACACTGTGTTTGGCAACTCTTTGAAAAAGGATTATGTAGTGAAATCAAGCAAGTTCAAAGGCGGGCTACCAAAATGCTGAGTCACCTCAAAGAAAATATTTATTCTGAAAGACTGAGTAGACTAAAGCTTCTTTCCCTGGACTATCGTTGGTTTTGTGGTGGTATGATCGAAACATATAAGTACATCAAAGGCTACTAAATCACCAAAAGGCCAGCTTGTACAAAGGCAACAGCCACACAACTCCGTGGTAACTTAGAGAAGCTCCAGAAGCAAAGAAGCAGATTGTGTGTGAGGGCAAACTTCTTTGAAAATCGGGTGCATGTTATTTGGAACAATCTCCTCGAGTCAGTGGTATCAGCTCCAATGGTGGACACGTTCAAGAGACGTTTGGATGAATACTGGAAGTACCCCACTTGTGAAGACTGATTAGTCTAGCCTGCACGCAATGCAATTTTCCAGATAGTCAAACAGGCTCTTCTAGAGCCTCAACCGACTTAATCGTCAATGTCAATGTAAAGTCGCCAACGGTACTGTAAACGTTAAAGATGGGGATAATAGAGCCTGTGTTTTTCATTCAAACTTCAAATAATTTACATCCTTTAAAGTATGAGATTGTCACTTTTGATTTGATTATTATACTACTATCATACAGTTGATAAGTGGTACATCTAAAGCCATATGATGTACTTTATGTACTTTGTAAAGATGTCATAAAAATTATGCACATTTTTAACCTCATGTTTCTGTAGTTTCAGTACAGTTGATACCATGCTGGACTACCATGTGGACAAACCTGGCTTGAGAATCCCTAATAAGAATTTTTTGTCTTCATCTGTTTGGGAAGTTTTAAAGACACTTCTCCCACTTAGCTAGGCCGAATCAGGGATGAATGTTAAATTTAGAGGTCCTGCCTCTGAAATGACATTACCGTGTCTAAAGTTGTGTTACACCTATGCTATACCATCAGCATTTTTTGAGAAAATGCTTTGACAGTACAAAATGTATTGTCATAATCATTATTCAGTGCAAGTGCTTCGGCGTTGAAAGTATATTTACAATTGAAAATCTGTATTCCCAGCAGGATGTGATTTTTTTAGAAAGAGATTATAGCTTGTTTAGGTAAGGAAATTAGTTGAGTGTGATCTTGATCTGCATTATTCTCATCTTTGTAACTTGTATGCGGTTTCTTCTATGCTGATGGGCCTAAGCATCTGAAAAAATGATGAATGTGTTGCATATGTGTAAACTGTATATCTTGCATTTGTAAAAACTCTGTCAAATATATTTTCAGTTCTTCACATGGAATCTACACGAAATCTGCAAACACAGCGATGGATGGAGATGAGGATGATCCAGATATCAGGGACGATGAACTCATGAAGATGTATGAGGTGCGTTTGAGCAAGTTGCGGGTACAAAACAATTGATATTTATTCCAATCATCTCCTGCTACAAAGACAAGAATTTTGTGGCTTGAGTAGGCTGGAAGTCTAGTCAAATAGTCAGTTTGCCTGTTGTCCCTTGTATGTGTGTGGGTGTGTGTCTGTGTGTGTGTGTGTGTGGGGAGGGGGGGACTTTCCTGCTAGTGATCTGACACCAACACAATGACATGTATAAGAGGTAACCCGTCTGTTGTACAGATCTTATTTTTACTTCTCTCTACTGTTTATGTCTTCTATCCATTTCTCTGTAATATACATCTGTCAAGGAAGGGTTCATTCTACCCAGACGTGGACTGCTTCTGCTTTAGTGAATCTTGTTAGTTGGGTTTAGCTCAGCTTATTGTTCCTTTGCCTCTAAGTTTTATGTAATGAGTTCATCTTGTTTTGACCTTGAAACAAAATATTTTGCATCAATATTATATACATTGCTGGGTTTTTTTCAGGATGACTGGTCCACCCCTGACAGCAGTGAAGGTGCCAAGGTAATATCTTAGCTACTCTCTGATTCTCCAACAAGTTTTCTTACTTCTTTGTCGTTTTTCCAATGCTTTATCGTCATTATAAAAAGACAAGTGATAAGAAACGAAATATTGTCATCAAATATTGCACTCCTGTTTTACTCCTGTTATGTATATTGTAGGTCTTGCTTTTTTTTACGTTTCATTTTGTGAAAAGTTAGTGTCCTTCTTATATGAGTTGGACCATAATAACATTACCAACTGTTCTCATATTCTGCTTCCTTTCTTTCCAAGTATTGCTGATACTTCAAAGGCCAATTTTGTTCATCAATAAATGAAACCTGATTGAAACAAAGGAAAAGTAGAAAATTTATTGTCAAAAAGCTGCTCTCCTTCTCTTTAGGTAGCAATTGTGTCATGTATAACAATGTGCCCTTTTTTTCTCACATTTTTTTCTAGGTGCCTGATTTTGGAGATTTTGATGAGTCCGTGAAAGAGGCCATAAAATCCCTGGGTGGAAAAGTTTTTCCAAAGTTGAACTGGAGTTCACCCAAGGTAATTCCAGTTCTGTGTCTGCCTTATGAAACCAAAAATTTTTCACTTCCAGTAGTAAAATAGCTGGCAGTTTGACACTGAACCTACAATTGTGGGTTTTATTTCTGGTTTTGTGTTCTTTAAACCCATTCACAATGTGGGGGGAAAGTGGGGGGGGGGGGGGGGGG
>NW_004797712.1:400501-402031 GCF_000002075.1 Aplysia californica | reverse complement strand
GGGGGGTTGATGATAGATCCTCTTTTCGTTAGCAGAAGTTGCTACTCTTCCAGTAGTTATACAAGCTGGTTTGAATCTTCAATGCTTGAATCATGATATTTGCTCTAATGTTTTATCTCTGCCTTCTATCCATCCTTATTTGTTCTCTTTTGCTCTACCCATGTGGGCAAAATTCTTTTATTTTGAAAGGATATGTTTGTTTTTCAAAAGACTTGTATCTTATTAGATACAGTCGAACCTGTCTAAGATGGAATCGCTAGGGAACCCCCAAAAAATTCGATCTTAGACATTTTCCGTCTTGGACAGGGGAATTTAGTGGGAGAAGGTGGGGGATTCCAGAGGCCCATCCGGTGGGATTATGGGGTCTCCCTCTGGTTAGCAAGCAGCGATCAAATCTTCACACCTCCCAAGTGCTATTCTAGCCTCTGATCATGGTATGCATCAGCCTTACTTATCCATTGCCACCAGTGTTTGCGTTTCAAAAGAATACTGTTTGACCTATTAAAATCAAAAACGATTTAACATCTCCTTTGTTTCCACCCTGAACCCCACCCATTGATGTAAGAAGCACAGTCAGCAAATGCCACCCCTCCTGTGGATGTAATAATGATTCGAGGAACTTTTTTCTTGGATGGCCGTACGATTACGGTGGCAAGCATTTGTCATAATTAAATTCCTCACCTCTGGCCTTTGGCAACCACGGAAAGATTCTGTGTTGGATCGCTACTTGAGCTCTTTCACAAGCACTGGTGAGATTTCACACCCACACCACCCTGACCATCTGCACCACTGCGGGCTCATATGGATGGGGTATCATCGATCCCCAAGTCCAACCCCACTCCCCTTCCTCGCCTGGTGGCATGGTGTAAAAGTTACAGTTGATGGAACCTAACTTAATAGTTTTGTTTCAAATCAGGGCTGAGTGGGCAAAGCATTTTCCATCTTAGACAGGTAAGAAGCATTCGAAGGGAAGGAATTTCTTTTCCTTTTCTGAATTCGCTAGGTTTCCGTCTTACAGAGGTAATTATAGAGAAATTTATCAAGGGGGGAGTGAGGAGATTCCGTTATGACAGGTTTCCGCCAGAGAGAGGTTTCCATTAAGGTAGGTTCAAGTCGAGGCCTATTTGTTAATATTTGAGTACGTTGGTAAACATGTATTTCACTCAGTTATCTTTACTCTACTACTCAGGATGCGAACTGGATATCTTTTGACAAGACCCTCATGTGCACCTGCCCAAGTGACATCTATTTGTTGTTGAAAAGTTCAGAGTTCATCGCTCATGACCTGGATCAGCCGTATGTGTTGTCTCTCACTTCTTTATCATGCCACATGTGTCAAATTAGTTGATTGTTAATGTTTTATCCCTATGTTGACAAAGGTAAGATCATTTAGGAAGCAGGTTTCTTCTACCGTTCCTTTATGATAATAATAATAATAATAATAATTGTAGTTATAGAGAGCATATATCCATGCTCTCAAACATACTCTATGTGCTTAGCAATGATTATTACCCCAGCAGGCCCTAGGAC
>NW_004797712.1:385613-400391 GCF_000002075.1 Aplysia californica | reverse complement strand
TCCTAGGACATTCAGAAACATTCTTGGCTCCCTGGAAGCCTACAATGCAAGCAGCCAATTAATCACTCAAACACTAATAAACTGAGAAGAACTTTTGCTGTATAACGCCGGGTATACGTATACGTACCCACCTGAACGATGTGAAGAACATTTGTGTATAAAGTACCTTTCCCAAGGAAACAATGTTGGGTCCTTGATGGGGTTGGGAACCCATGACCTTTTGGTTGCAAACCCAACAGCCTAACTACTTGACCACTGATGCCACAAGGGTCAACCAGAGCTGAATGGAATACAGTCCGTGCCGGCTTTAAGCACACCGGCATAAAGCACGTTTCGGACTCAAGCACACTAAACGGCTCTTACCGAATTTTTGCTATATAAATTACACGCCTTTAAGCATGGTAACTTCGGCTTCTGGCACGCTTCATTTACAAGACAGTCAATACTTTCATGATGACCCATCGAAGTTCGAACACAGTCTACACCATAGCAGTTAGTGTGTTAAGAGAAACACAAAGAACGCAAGTGATGGAGACACACACTCACACGCGCGGAGAGGAAGGCAGAGAGATGCACACAGCTGCGCGCGTGGACATTGGATCTAGCCTTTGGCAAAGCTACACACAGACGAAAAAAGTACACAGAGAGTCAGCGAGGCGAGAAAGGGAGGCTGGCTGCGATTTCACCTTTGACCCTCGCTATCCGATTACCCTGATTGTGTATCACACGCGAGGTGGGATGAAGGCAGGGGTATGAATGTGGCACAGCGGGCAGTAGTACGCACAGGCAGCGTGTAGGCCTAGTGTGCTGTATCGTGACTGGCCGTCTAAATTAAGTTTTCATTTCCCATTCGACCACAAAACAAAAACAAACAAGCAAACAAAAACTACCATGGTGGGTAAAAATAAGAGTGCACACTTTTGCGGGACCGCTATAGGCCTACTTACAAACAAAGGGAAATTTTCTACGCATGAAAATCTCTGGATTATGTCTATTTCGCACTCAATCACGCTTCGGCATTAAGCACGCTTGAGCTTTCTCCCGATGACCGTGCTTAAAGCCGGCCTGGACTGTACAACATCCTTGGAGAAGACACAGACACTCAATAAAATGAACTTGCCCATCTTGAATTCAAACTCATGTCTTGAGTGAGCAAGGAAAGAATCTATCTGTTGTACTACAAACAGCTGCTTAGTCCAGATCCTTCATGTTTATTTCGTTAATAGATGATGAGCAATATTATGTTTACATTGTATCTTTTAAAATTATTTATCAGGGACATAGCAACAAGCATTTCTTTTAGAGAACTTGTCATTTATTTTTCAGAATGCTTTTTTTCTTTGGAGGGCTGGCTGTGATCATCAATGTGCACAAAGACATGGGGGTTGAAGGGGGGGTGGTTAATCTTTACTTTTGCCAATAGAAAAATAAATCATTTATTGTCTGATTGTATTTTATTGATACAACGGTGTTGCTCTAAATATGCATTATGTATTGACTGATTGTATTTTATTGATGTTTGGGTGTTGCTCTATATATACTTTACTTTTGCCAAGTTGAGCACGTCAGGAGTTATATATTGACTGATTGTGTTTTATTGATCCTTGAGTGTTGCTCTATGACAGCCTTTATTTGTTCCAGATTTGTACATTGTGATGACGCTGGAGACGACTCTGCTGAGAATTCTCCATCTATATCATACTGTCTTGTCTTGAAGAAATGGCAACCGCCCGATCCATCAACAGAGTTTAGATGTTTTGTCCACGACAAAAAACTCATAGGTAAGAGTTTTTTAAAACACACGTCTTGTTGTTTTCTTACTTATTTTAACTTTTTCAGTCCTTTTATACCGTGAGGTGTTGAGAGGAGATGCAATTGTCGGACGTCGGCCAGATGTGTTGTTTGAGTCGTCATGTTGTTCCTATGGAGAATCTCTTCGACTCGTTAGATTCATACACATGATCTTATTGTGGTCTTAAATTACTATACAAGTCTAGAAAAAAAGCTGAAGTACCCCCCCCCCGCATCCTTTTCTTTTTTTCTTTTTGAGATGGACACAAAAGTACAGCTTCTCCTTTTCTTCTTCTCATACCCATGCTAGAGCACAGGATGTGATTGTAAGATCTTCATCTCACAGTGGTGTTGATTTTTAAATATGTAGCCTTTTCATATATATATACAAAGAACATAGAATCATCTCTTGTCTGACAGGCAGCTACATTCTGTTTTTGAAGGGACTCTCATTATTTATACTGACTAGAGTGGTTTCATTCGTGGGGAGGAATTAATTTTGAATTTTGCCAGGAGAGGGGCCTGATGGGTCTGGATTACTTTTTTAAAGAACTACCCAGGGATCTATAACGTTCGAAATTTCCACTTAGGACCTCAAAAATGTTTCAATCTTATCTGAGGAGACTAGGTGCTCTATCCTATATACCACCCTAGGATCAGGGGATGTGGGAAAACATGAGAAAAAAATCTGATGCTGGTAGAGATCAAACTGCAGACCTCTGGGTTGACAAGCAAACACCGTACCTGTTGAGCTAATGAGTCCCCCTCCCCCAACTTTACAAAAATTAAAAGAAATAATAAGCTAGCTGGGTTTTTTTTGTTTGTTCTGTCCTGAGCATATTTTTAGATTTCTTGTCATTTCCTGTCTTGAATAGTGAAAGATTGGGAACTGAGAGGGAGGGGGAACGCAGCAAATTAGCTGAGATAGTTTTGCTGTATCGGGAAAAGCAGCTTTGATATGACTACTGCAGGGCTTAGACATGAGTCAATAAATGAGTAAATAGATTAATCAGTCATTTTGTGCCACCACTAGTAGATGTTGTTTTTAATGTTGAATATACCACTTTATCTTCAAGCTTTGTGTCAACGTCAAGCTACAAAGTTCTTCTCTCACATCAATCATGAAAGGGAATCGATTATCAGTGATATCAGCAAATTTCATCAGCAGAAAATAGCTCAACGCTTTTCTGAGACATCTTGTGAGTATTTCTCTTCTTTTCTGTTTATAATGGTTTTGAAAAGGAATTCAAGTGTAGCGTTTATAGAGCTACTGGCTCTTGAGTTTTGTCTTAGTTTAGGACCATTATTTGAGTTAATTTGTATTTCTTAGTATGGAAACTCAGCATCTTACAGAAATTTTGTTTGAAAGTACATTTTTTAAAGCCTTGAGTGCACTTTTTTCTTTTCTGTTCCTCCTCTTCCTTCTCCTCTTCCCTCCTCCTCCTCCACCTCCTTCCTCCTCCTCTTCTTCTTCCTCCACCTTCACCCTTATATGAGGAGAAAGTGGTCATCTTAGTAAGATGGTCCCTTTTGACAGTGTCAAAATAATATTGAAAAAATGCAAGGGGGGGAGTGGGAGGTGGTTGTTTGCTCAGGTTAGTGTCTTGGACGGTAGTGGTTAGAGCAAGTTCTAGAGATGGTGATTAAAAAAGAATGAACTGATTTCATTATGCAATATTCTAAGGAAAAGCAATTGAACACTCAAGCTAAGACATAAGTACTATAGTCACAATCAACTTTTACCTCCTGTGTTACAATTGTTCAGTGTGGCCACTACCAGCAGCACAGGCAACATCAATACAATAAGAGATTTCGTCCCAGACACTTTTCACCATATCACTGTCCCCCCTTAGTTGATTGCTGTTGTTATTTTATGTTTAAAGTCATAGAGGATAGTGGGTAGCAGTGGAACATGAACGTGATCTTTTGTGTATCCCCACAAGAAAAAATCATTTACGATGAGTTCTGGGGATCTGGCAGGCCAAGCACAGAGAGCAAGGTCTTGGGCCCCTTTCTAACCAATCCATTGCCGGGGTACGTTTTCATTTAAAAAGGCTTGAGCCATCAGATGCCAATGGGGAGGTGCTCCATCTTGTTAAAAGATGAAGTACTGTAAATCTGCTTACCGTGATGTGAAGAGACAGTTTTGGGGCATATAAATAGGTTTGTCGTGTAGCGGTATTTCCTTCAAAGGAAAAACGACGCAACAACAGCACCCCCTGTGACAGCTATTCAATTGTTAGATAACTCCTCTTTCAAATGGTCGCTAACTTATTTCATAACGATGCTTGAGAACTGAAGCATTGTGTCATAAAATGGGTCCATTCTTATTTAATCACCCTGTATTATATTTGAGTATGTGTTACTGATGTTTTTGTCTTTTTACCTATCAAATTTAGTGTCCGCATAAGTGTTATCCCTATACTTTGTACAAAATCAATATCACAATTCTGTTGAAAAACTTTTAGAATCTGTGTAAGCTGGAAAATAATAGCATTAGTTTGGGATACATGGAAGTAATACATTTATCTCTTGTTTTGATTTTTTTTCTGCAGATGTTTTCGATGTTGTTCGTCCGGAGCAGGTGAGTAGAATACCCAGGTTACTCTCTTGAGTAGAAATCGTTTTAAACTTTATATGTTTATATTTATATTAATGATATTGAAGTGTCTTATGATCTGATCGAAGCTACTTTTGTAAATTTTGCATTTGGGAATCAGATTGCATTTAAGAAGGCTGCCAATGTTGACTGCATTTAAAACTGGTACAAAGACACATTCATTTAAATCCCATTTTATCAGCTCGTTTTATTTTTCTTCCAACAAGAATGATCTACAGCCACAGTAACTGTCATTTTATACATATGTTCTTTTGTCAAGTCTGGTATATATATATTGTATCTTAGGTACATTTGTATTTGAAAGGATCATTGCACAATGAATGGGCTAGTATGCAGTTCTGCTGTTCCGTTCTTGATATTATGCTTGGTTGTGACATGGATAAGTTTGGTTCTAATCCTTCTTGTAGCGTTCTTGAATTTGGTTTATTTAGGAAGGAAGTTTTCATGGCTCGTCACCTTGTTGACTGGGTCTTTTTTGGCAATAGACTCTTGATGAGTTAAAACACATCATACCATTCTGTAACTTTATGTCTGTAGATTTTTTCTTCCCGGATTAACATTGTTTCTGATTGCTTTGTGAAAGGTTTTCCTTATCTTACATGTTTGTTTATGCTCAGGGAAAGGTAATCTTGGTGGATTTCAATCCATTTGGACTGGTCACAGACAGTTTGCTGTACTCTTGGGAGGACATAGAAGGTCTTTTGAAGAATATGGATAAACGTGCTGCAGATCAGGTATCTGGAAATGTGTTCTTTGGGGAACATATTTTTGTCTATTTGTTTTATAACAGTTAGCTTCAAGATTCTTTGTGATGTAAACACTGACTGCTCTGGGTGACATGCTAGCGACAGTTATATCTTCAAAATACATGTCAATATGTCACCATTGAAAATAACTTCAAAATACATGACCCGAAAATTAGCTAGAAACAGTGGTCACTTCGAAATATATGGAAATAAATCAACTGTGGTGATAACTTAAAAATACATGATGATGAGTCAGCAATGATAGCAACTCTTCAAAGTGCTTGACATTATGTCAGCAAAGATGGTTATTTCTAAATGTATAATCAGAAAAAGCTTTCTGTAAAGAGACATGTCCTTCATTTTCAAGGCCTACATGCACACTCATGAGAGTCAGTGAAACTCCATGCTGTTTAAGCAGATTTTAGAATGCTTTTCAATATCAACTTCCACATTCTTTTTAGGATAATGTTTTGAAGTACCCGGTACTTAAAGAAGGTGTCAACGGTGTTGCAAATAGGGCTGGGTCACGAGCGCGAGAACGGAACTGAATCGTCACTCTTTCCTGCGGAACGCGGTTCACGATTCACTTCAGCGGAACGCGGAACAGTATCGCCAAACGATTCCCGATTCACTCCCCTGTCGCTGTCACCACCTTGTGGCTTGTTTAACCTACTGCTGAGTCGAGTCACGAGCGCAAGAACGGAACAGAACACTTAGTATGGCTCCCCTTATTTTACAAAAGATGGTATAGTCCAACCCCCCTATTAAAACAAAATGAACGGGGTCCAACCAATAGACAGAAGGAATTTTATGGAGCCATTGTTTTAGCGAATGGTGGGGTTTGGGGGGGGAGGGATTTATGGGGGTCACTAATTGAGGTCAGTTGATAGAGCAGCGCAACAAAGGGTGTGGGGGGGAGAGGATGGCGGAACATCAAGAGTGGGACTCGCGCTCGCCTAGTGGCGTAGTTATAATACTGTTCCGTTGACATGACACTGTTCCGTTTCAGTCAGTATTCCACCACAGTTCCGCGAGCGCTCGCGTACTCGCGATTCTTTGAAGCCGACTGAATCGCGAATCGCCACTCTCAAATTTGACAAGCAGGATCCAGCCCTAGTTGCAAACAATCCAATAAGGTTCATTTGGGTACTTTGTACACTAGAGACAAAAAAAACCCCTAGTTTTTGTTGTGTTGTTCCCACCAGGAAGAAAAACAAGAAAATTGTAAGCCTTGACCATAGCATTAAACTGCATTTTGGTGATGTTGAGAGGTGCATCTTTGATAGAGCTTAGGGAGGGTGTAAAAATCGAAAATACTCAAGATTTGGACTTAAATGGATTTCTTGCGACAGCGAATATATAATAAATGAGTCTTAAACACTTTGCCATCACAAGGCTCATATGGTAAAAACCCTTGCCATCGAAGGCAAAGGCATTTTGGGGAAAATCCAAAGAAACTGGGTGGTGAACATCGCCAATCGGCGAGATGTGGTGGCAAAGTGTTAAAGAATGAACGATGCTAATACCTAGTTACTTTTCTAAATCTTGTTTAAGTCTCTCTGACTTTCATGTTTCATGTTGACTGTAGTATTCTCTTCAAGGGTGGTATAGTGATACTGGTAGTAATAGTTTACATTTAATTTATAAAAGTAGGGTATTCCCTCTTGGAAAGTTGGCTCTGTGCAGTTTTCAATTTGTTGTTCACCTGACAGATCCAGTTACTTTCTGAAACATTCTCAGCTTTTTGGAAAGCCTCTGAAATTCTCGTCAATGCATCAATATTAAATGTTGTGTCATGCTTTGATATCTTTGTGCTCCATCTTTTATAATTATTTAGAAAATGGCTCAATAGATTTTTGTACAGAAAGAGCAATCAACAGATCAATATGAATTGTCTTATATTGTCGCACTGTTTTGCTTTTAGTGCTTTCTATTAAGCCTCTCTGCAAGTGATTGGTGGGTACTCTGGTATCGTTTGCTCCTTCTTTCCTACCAAACATCTATCGTCCTTATCTCTCCTCTTTGTTTTTTATGTTTGTTACTCTCTTGTAACACCTTTAATCTTCAGAACTTATATGACCTAAATGTGTTGCAAGTGCCGTAAAACACTGACTAAAACAATAAGCCTTTCTGTCATTCACGACTATTGTAGACCCCGGACTTCAGGTGTGTGGAGAGTGAGGGAGGTGTACAGACCTCAGATTATGCCAACTATGCCCTGCCTAGAGACATACAGGACTTGACGTCGGGGGAGGACCCTTACAAGCTTATGGATCTGCTGGTGAGTAGTTGGACAGGCTCTAGTAAGACACGCTCTTAAGCATGAAGGATTTTTGCCGCACCGTTCACTTTACCATTTTTCACTGCTTTTCATTGTTTTTGTTTTTTTTAAAGTAGGTGTTTTTACACTCCCATCAACATGATTTAGATCTTTCAGAAGGTAGGCTTCTGACCCTGCCTGTCAGAGCCAACATAGGTTGAGAGGAATACAACATACCAGCAGAAAGGCGGAGATAGATACTCGTTAAAATTTCTCCCCCTCCGAGAATCTGAACTCGGTTCTCCTGTGTGCAACGAGGAAGCACATAACCGCTACACCTCAGATCTTGGTATATTTCATTCTTTCAACCCAATTGTGGCACATATGTGACATAGGTAGGCCTACTTACCAAAAACCCTTAGTGTTGCTGTGTGTGGAGATTTGTCAGTGACTCTCTTAGTTTTATTTCTGTGACCTCGGATTGGTCTCAGACTTGTCTCAATTACCCCAAGTGGACGATGGGAGCGTCCAGTGAAACTCGCCCAGTCCCCAAGTGGACGGTCCCAGCATCCAATCAGATCCCAGAGCACATGAAGTATTACTGCTCATGCAATCTCGAATGAATTCGAGTAGATTTATTTTGACTCGAAAATGTTAGATAAAAGTATATAAACTACTTTCCCATTCACTTTTGACACAGTTTTAGGCATTTTATGAACATTTTTGATGTATACACCATTTATTTCACGAGATGAAGAAAAAAATCTGTCAAAATGTTGAAAATAATTTGGGGGCTAAAGAGTTAAAATATCCTCCTCATCTGCCGTTTGCTGAAACATTTTTAAGATAATCAGTTTACTATTTTATGTTACAGAGGAGAAGGGGGTTACCTTAGTAGTCTTTCAAAAATTTATTTGGTTGGGGTACTTAGGAACTGAAATTATTTTAGCATTTTTTGGTAGGAATTTGAGCTTTGGAGAAATGGTGAAGGGGCTGTGGGACAGAATTCTGACATTGATCCAGAATTTTTCTAGTAATGACAGTTTTGTCTCCAGTGAAAATGTAAAGGACTGAGGAGGAAGGGGGGAGGGGGAGATTTATTCCCCCCAAATATTGCAAAATGTAGTAATCATTGATCAAATGATCTTTTGCTTTAAGTCATCTCAATTTTTCATTTGAAACTTTTGACTTTCTAACCTTTAATGCGTAGTTCTACATGTACATCAATATTTTGTTTTATATGTGTGGAGTGGAAAGGTTAACAAGAAAGCTTTACTGGCCCCAGAAGCGGACCTTTTTTTTTGGATTTAAAAAAAAATGAAATGACTGCTATTGTGTGGATGTGCAAATATTTTGTCTCACTAATCTATATATATCTAATTTTAAAAGATAATGGATTCCGAGTTTTAAAATGTTTTTTCATAAATGATTTCACTATTCATGTGATTTTATAAATGATGGTGGATTGTTTTAATCTTCTCAGAAATTGCGGGACAATGCAGACAGCAGTTCAGAGGATGAGGAGGAAACGTCGTCCGAAAATGCATCAAAAGAAACCTGTACAGGAAAATAATGTTCTTAGTTTGTTTTCTTGTATTTTTATTTTATGCTTGTACAAGATCTTCGTTCTACGACATTGACATGCAAGCACTGCTACAGAATCTACGCTTCAAACATAGGAAGAATTAGCCATGAAAGAAGCTGCATGAAGACAACCTTGAAACCATCTTAAGCTAAATTGACTGTCTAGTGTCTGCATAGACGAAAAGAGCCATATTACAAGACCACAGTCGAACATACTTTTGTGGTCACCTTTCCATAGCATTCATCTGTTTGAACGGCCACTGTTGTGTGACATCTTTGCATTTAAAAAATATTTTTCATCTGTCCATAGCAGTCCCTGTCCAATGTAGCCACTGTCAGTCATTTTTACACTAATTTGACCTCTAAACCTGTGCACAGCAGTCACTTCCTACAAAAGTCAGGGATCCCATTTTTCCGCTTTTTTCCTGTATTTCCGGTATTTTGATCCTGATCCGCTATTCTGTTATTGAGATCGAGATAGAATCTATAGCTGGAGAAACAAAAACCCCACACACACGTCACACGTGAAGTACATCTAATCTATTTTTCTTTAAATGTTTGTCATTTCTCTCTATGCACTCCCATTGCTTATGTTTGTTAGTCATTTCTCTCTATGTACACCCTTTGGGTTTCAAATTGTTATTCATATGTTAGCGAGACGGTGGCGCGTGGATTTTCAGCTATTTTCAAAAAAGTTGAGTGGCATCCCTGAAAAGTATTCCACCAACCCGTCCTCAGTCTTACTGTACATAGCTGCCAACCAGTATATAAAAATCTGAGTACTGAAGTCCATTTTTGTGTCAGAAAGTACATATTTTCTGTTTTCTAGTATTGCGCCTGCTGATGTTGAAGAAAAATTATGAACTTTCAAGATATGATTTGCAAATAGTGGTGAGAATGAAGACCGTAAATCAATTCAAGTCATGTCCATTAGCATAATTAGTGATCTTTACTTAATATTGGTCTCATTTTTGTTGCAGGTCTTCTTTAAATAGCTTGAATTTATTGCGTATGTATGTATAAAAATTTGTGCGAAGGGTTTGGAGGGGGGTTACTTGGTCAATGTCAAGCCTATCCTTCATAAGCTTTTAACATTATTTTTCTTATTATAGTTGTTCTGTGCCTATGTCTGGATGAAAATTGTCCGTGTGTGTGTGTGTGTCTGTGTGTCTGCGTGTGTGTGTGTATGCAGAAATATATATATTGCATGAGAAGAAAGGAAGTAGTAAGGAAAATGGGTATTCCAGTGTAAAGCGCATTGAGCTACTTTTTTGGAAATGCGCTATATAAATGTTATATATTATTATTATTATTATTATTATTCAATGCCCACCATCTTGGCCTGCTGTGTCAGTAGAGTTGCGGTTATTTTGGTTTGGAAAAGTTGACAGGTATTAGTGTGTATGTTCAATCAATACATAGAAACAGCTGGTGTTATGGCCTGGCTACACTGCTGCTGACCTCATTAAATAATGATAATAAATGACATTTATATAGCGCTCAACCCCTATTAAAGTACACAGGCTTTGAGCGCTTTGCAATACAGTACAATGTACAACAGTAACGTAAAACGTTGTGTTCTGACTAAAGAAAAATTATTCCAAATATTCATCTTATTAACCTTGACCGTGACCATCAATGATTGATTTATAGAGGCACCAGCCATCCATGTCCAGGTGCTGTTTTAGCCTCTTTTACCTGTCTGCGGATGAATAATCTTTTTTTGCCAATTTATTGGTTCCGCTTCTATGTACCCCGTATCTATGGTTCTCAACCTGCAAATCGCCTGTAATTCGCTGTAATTGCCCCCCCCCCCCCCATAGTGACATCATTTATGTTACCGTCCATTTTTATCGATAACACGATTATGGATTAAGGGCAGTATTAATGATAATTTAGGAGAAAAAAAACAAACCTCAATTAAATGATAAATAAATAAATATATAAATAATGCTAATGATTATCATAATACAAATATTGATAATGAGAAAAAGAAGAAGAAGAAGAAACACAGTCATAACAGCAATATCAAGAACAATAATACTAACAATAGAATTCATTTGAGTAAAATAATGAAATAATATTAAAATAATAAATGCAGTAATATTATTATAAATCAAAATTTCTAAAAGGACACTACTTGGAATCCGCTGATTGTATGGGATCAGATACCTTGTATGAATACGTTCAATTAAATAATTCAATCCATACAATTTGAGGTTATATCTTCAGATCACCATCCCTTTTTTTTTGAAGAGGAAAGCTGATGTCTTATTCTCATTTTGTGTTTGATCATTCTATTGAGTTACATCTATAAGACCAACTTATTAATTTAAAAATAGGAACGACTTCAGATGACATTTGAATGAATCAAAAGATTTGATCTCTCTCAAAGTACTTGGTAAAGCATTCCAGATCTTGTTCTTGGGGCCTTGGTATTCAAATGCCCTTTCACCCATTAAGTTTCATAGATGGTAAAAAAAAATTCTTTTTGTCAGCTGATGACCTTAAACTGCGAGTTGGAATTTACAGTCTTAACCAATTTGATAAATATGATGGTGCATTATCATTCAAACATTTGTGACATAGGGTGGCCAACTTGTACCCGGTCCATTTCTCAACAGGAAGCCAATGCAAAGTTCGTAAAAGAGGTTTAGCTGAGTCTCGCTTTCTTTTCCGTAAAACTAAATGTGCAACATTGTTTTGGACAGTTTGAGATCTTTTAACTTTATCCAGTGATATTCCTGATAACAAGGAGTTACAATAATGCCATGCAGTCATATGACAGGCAGTGTGGCATCCGTCTTTCTCATTGTTGTCCAAGTCAGGATTTTCTGGTGGGGTTTTTTTTTCTCATGTGTTGTTTTGTGAATGACCGCTGTGACGAGGTTTTTGAGTCTGTTGGCAGCATTTCTTTTTTTTAAGTTCTTATGATAGATCAGTTTTGATGGAATGAAAAGGAACGATAAAATTAAAATGCACAGTGTTGGGAACTCAGAAGGGATTATTTTGCTTTAGCATATATGTCTTGTTGTTGGTGATTTATTAGTATCATATGAGAATTCATTTTCACATATATGCCTGAAAAGTGACCATAATTCGAACCCTGTCCATAGCAGCAGCCTACTGTTTGTAAAAATCCCTTTTTTCTGTGATCCTGAGTGACTGTTATGGACAGGTTCTATTGCATACTGGGGTAATCAGTTCTTTGTGAATTCCCGATATAAAACATCTTCCTTTATGTACAAGATAATCAGCAAAGAAACATACAAAAATAACTTAAAAGTCTGAGAAAGGTTGTTTTTTTTTGTTAATATGTCATTTTATTTGTAAAAGTGGTGTAAACATGCATAGTAATTATATGGTCAAACTGTTGACATCAATGATTAGTACAATTCAAATTGGTTTTCTAAAAATTGTGCGTTGCATTCAAATTGATTCTGAATTTTAAAAAAATAATAAAGAAATAAAATTTAAAAAGCAGCACCAGTTTCCGTGTGGTCTTTACCCAATGTTCATGATTGTTATGTTGGTTCAGTTGTGAGGGGGCTGGAATTCTGTATGAGTATAGTATGAGCATGGTCACGTAAATGTACAGACTTCAACATAAGTTAAGGACCACTTGCAAACACTCTGAGTGGTCTTCTTGGATCGACCTGCCCGTGGGCGTTCATGGACTGATCCAGCGGCTTGATGGCGCTGCCTCAAGCGGACAATGACAGAGTATGACACTGCAAGCCTTCTGGCAACTGCTCAGGCTCCAACTCCATGCTGCAGCCATGCCATAGCTCTGGCACAATCAAAGTCTCTCAGCTTTCGTCTTGGTGACATATTGATGCGATACTGGATTTTGAGCAAACGGCAGCTTATATTGCCACCAAAATGAGCACAGTTCGAGACCGTACGTCAGTTTATGACATGCACCAAAAATTTTAACTGAGGAATGTCCGTGGTGTTGCATGCACGATGATAAAAAAAAAAGCAAATTTGGCTAAAATTCCCAGAGGACTTTTGTGCTGCACGTGGTGGTTTTGCCCCTTTAGGAAGCTTTACAGTATGCATGGGTAACCCATTAACACTTTCAGAGCAAAAAGTTTTGAAACATTCCTTGCTGTCTTTTGTTCGGATTTTTTTTAAAAATCAGGGCTGTCTGTCAACATGGTCCTTAACTTATGATGAAGTCTGTATGAAACACAGGTGAGACAGCCTTTGACTGAAAGAGGTCTCATAGTATATTATGCTCTCACATTAAATTTGCTCTTTCCGTGTCATATTGATATAATATTATGCTGTTATAATGGACTCTTTAGTACAACACCAACATCTCCCTTGATAATGTGACATACATCTGTTTTGTCAGCGTTCTTACAATGAAAGAGTGGGTGGTTGGCGGGTGCTGTGGTGTGGTCGGCTCCTGTTTTCCTCTCACAAACATTTATCATCCTTATCTCTCCTCCTTCTGTTACTCTCTAGTAAACACTTCTTATCTTTGGCACTAATATGATTTTATTGTATTTGCAAGTGCCATAAAACAATTACTTAAACAATAAAATGAAGGTCTATATCTCTCATAGCAGTGGTGCCGTTAGCCTTGTGGTTAGGTGACCAGAACAGGGACTGAAATTTCGGGTTGGGGGGTTCGAGCCTCAGCTTGGTCGGACGTTGTGTCCTTGGGAAAGGCACTTTACATGAAATTCCTTTTTGGCTCCTTCCTATCACAGATGGACGTTAAACTCGGAGTCCCGCCTCTCAAATAGCCTAATAGTGTTGATAGAGACTTGAAACCTGTACAATTTCACAACTTTTTTCTCCTTTAACAATGAGCATGAAGCATTGGCAGTCTAGACCTTTTTCTTTATCATATATCTTTCAGGATAAAGAGGGTGTTTGGTTCAGTTTTATTTGCTGTTTTATGAAAATTTATAACCCCCCCCTCAAGGAAATAAAATGTAATTGTTGGAAACCATACCAGGTTTCCAACAGAACTGTTTTTGGTGATAAAAAAGCACTGTACAAACTGAATAACTGAATAAGCTTTCTTAAAATGTTTATGAAGTTATGAATAAGAAAGTTTGTAATTATATAAACCCCTATCTGAAGAATGGTCCCTTTCTCAGCTCGTGTTTAGGGGAGGGGATGGGGATGCCGCCACACACCCCCATAGAGAAATTACGTTTTAGATTTAGTAATAGTAAGAAAAGTGAGGTTCAAAACAAGAATTATCTGGAAAAGAGTTATTCAAAATGGTTTTTTAAAAATATTCTGAGGGAAAATGACATGAAGTTGCTTGGTCTTTTTCCGACTTGAAATGTTTACCTGAAGGAGGTTCATGTGAGACCCTTTTACTCCTTTTTGAAAAAATGAAGTTCATTTAGTACTGATACAATACAGCATTAAGAAGAGGGTTAAAAATTATCAGTAAAGAATTAGAACTTTTATGTGGAAGTGTTTTTTTTTAAATCACCGGAAGATATGATACAGACCCTTGATTGTTTCATTTAAAGGAAGAAAAAAGGTTTAAATCTCGAGAATGTACAGAACCTTGATTATTTCTAGTTTCCAGTAATAAAAAAAAAGTTATTATTATTACAACAAGTATACTCAATTATTTGAAACATGGGCAGAAGTAATCAATGGAAGAAACAAATATTACATTATAATTATAACATAAGAAGAAGAGAAACACTAGGACTACAATGTAGTGTCTGGTCTGGACGCTAAGTAAGCTTTGATCCCTTCCTGTTGTTTCACTTTGTCCACCACCGCTGAGATGAGAG
>NW_004797712.1:376440-383811 GCF_000002075.1 Aplysia californica | reverse complement strand
CATGAAAATTACTAATTAGTGAAAATGTGTAAAATGTTTATTTTTCTGTGTTGAAGATGATGATAATAAATACTCAAGCTTGCACATTATTTAACAAAATGCTTTTATTAGCTGTCAGTAAAGCAAACATGATACACACGTAAACGAGCACAATTATTTCACACGTTCGCACCCAAGTACTTACATTTATTGTACCCAGGTACACTCCCGCGCAAGTGTAGTTATTTGTTTTTTATGTGTTTGGGTTTGTGTCTGTGTATGTACGTGTGTCTATCTATCTATCTTTCTTTCTTTCTTTCTATCTATCTATCTATCTATCTATCTATCTATCTATCTATCTATCTATCTATCTGCGGTTGGTTGGCGAGTGCTCTGGTGTGGTTTGCTTCTTCTTTCTTATCAAATAACTATCGTCTTTATCTCTCCTCCTTCTTTTTGTGTTTGTTACTCTCTTGTAACACCTCTAATCTTCGGCACTTATATGACCTCATTGTGTTGCAAGTGCCGTAAAAATTTTACTAAAACTAATCTATCTATCTATCTATCTATCTATCTATCTATCTATCTATCTATCTATCTATCTATCTATCTATCTATCTATCTATCTATCTATCTATCTATCTATCTATCTATCTATCTGTCTATCTATCTATCTAACCCCCCCCCCCCCCTTTTGCTTGCACTCTCAATTATCTCTTCGTGTAACGACCTCTGAAACAGCAAATTTTAATCCTACAAGACTGGAATTCGCAAAAAGATGATGACAGTAACCAACACCGTAGGGTTATCATTTCTTTTTCACGTTTTTCTTTTTTGTAAAAAAAATGTGACGACAAATTAATGTCGTACCAGGCTTTGGCCATGTGATGTAGACTATAAAGACATTCCTCATTTTATACGTTCTAGTTCTAGTGATTGCATACTAACAAAACATTCTTCCTTTTACGCAGAAAAATAACTTAATATTTCCTCCGAAATATATACACACCAAACTCCCTGGCAAAGTACTGCAAAATAGCTAAGCTCTGTCCATATTTTACTCCATCAATTTCCACATACGGCGACTGTCCAAACGGTGCATCTGAAAGCAGAAGAAAATGGAGACACTGTTGTATAAAAAACACATGTATGTATGTATAGATATACGGAAGAAGAAGAAGAAGAAGAAGAAGAAGAAGAAGAAGAAGAAGAAGAAGAAGAAGAAGAAGAAGAAGAAGAAGAAGAAGAAGAAGAAGAAGAAGAAGAAGAAGAAGAAGAAGAAGAAGAAGAAGAAGAAGAAGAAGAAGAAGAAGAAGGAGGAGGAGGAGGAGGAGGAGGAGGAGGAGGAGGAGAAGGAGGGGGAGGAGGAGGAGGAGGAGGAGGAGGAGGAGGAGGAGGAGGAGGAGGAGGAGGAGGAGGAGGAGAAGAAGAAAGGAGAAGGAGGAGGAGGAGGAGGCGGGGGAGGAGGAGGAGGACGAGGAGGACGAGGAGGACGAGGAGGACGAGGATTTAACTCTTTGAAGTCGGCACATCTACCGACTAGGTGCTGTGTTATCGGCATTTTTTTCCTCTTTTGTTTTCCTCTTTCATCACAAATATCTGTTTGCCTGTTATGCAACTGTGTCCTCATAATAACAATATAGTCTATCAGATCTAGATACCCCCCCAAAGGAACAATTAACTTCGTTCCCATCAAACATCTATCGTCCTGATCTCTCCTCTTTCTTTTCTTTATGTTCGTAACTCTCTTGTAACACCCCTTATCCTCGGCAATTATGTGACCGTTTTGTGTTGCAAGTGCCGTAAAACTCTTACTAAAACTAAAAACTAACTAAACAATTATCAGGGCGATCAAAATAACAGCATGCCTGGTCCACGCCCTCAATTGCATCTCCCCCATCATGGCTCAACACTTCGTGGTATAAGAGGACACAGAATAAAGTAAACGTGAAGTGTTGTTGCTTTTGTTGTAGTTACTGTTGATGTTGTTATGAGGATGATGGTGATGATGTTGTTGTGGTCGTTGTTTGTAGTGGTGGTGGTGGTGGTGTTGTTGTTGCTATTGTTGTTGTTGTTGTTTTTCTGGTTGATGATGTGTTGTTGTTGCTGCTGTTGTTGCTGTAGCTGTTGATGCTGTTGCTGCTGCTGTTGTTGTACCTTTTTTGTACGTTGGCCATTCCTCTCTCTTAAATCGAATGTCTTCAAATGGTTTCCCAGCTGCAGAGAGCAGAAGCCTGATGCCCTCAGCTCGCCCTTTGAAGTCAAAATACCACAATTTGATGGAGGGTGAAGCCATGATTGGTCTATACGTAGACTCTTTGGGTTATCAGTCGTTTGTCACTCGGAGAATGTTGCGATCTGAAAGCAAGAGGTAATGGGGGAAAGAATGACTTGTTAGCTTCTTCCAATGATGATTTCTTCCAATGATGATGATGATAATGATGATAATGATGACAACGACGACGACGACGACGACAACAACAAAAGTAAACATTTTTTAAATAAAAAAATTATTATTATTATTATTATTATTATTATTATTATTATTATTATTATTTCTATGGCACCTACTCCCGAACACAGCTCCAGGCCGGGTGGCGGCCGAAGACTAGTATTATCGATTTTAGACAGCCAAGGACCACCAAGGAATTTTTAACGTGCGCAACTTGCACACGGGACCTACGAGACTTGTTCGCCCTTATCCGAGAAGGTCAGATGTTAGATCTTACCTACCCTAAAATTAAGGGTGGGGCTGAAAGACAGCAGTAAGAAGGAGCCAATTAGCAGCAGTAGAAAGGCTGCAAAAAGAGCCAGGAGCCCATAAGAGGGGGCATAGAGGGGGGGGGGGGGGCAGAAAGTGGAGACGACAGGAGATAGAGGGCATGAAAGGAGAAAAAGGAGAAACATTTTTTCGAGAAGAAAATTTTCCGTCGCTGTCAGGTTTCTAACCCAGGACCTATTTAATGAGAGGCGAACACAGTACTTCTAGACTTCGTCGTCTTCGTCGTCGTCGTCGTCGTCGTCGTCGTCGTTGTTGTTGTTGTTGTTGTTGTTGTTGTTGTTGTTGTTGTTGCTTTTATTTTATTTTTTCGGGATTGTCTTTGTTTTAGCTTTTCGGTTTATTTCAAAATAAAGTTCCTTTCGCGAGCAGGACTGAACATTATAATAAGAATAAGAATTTTTCTTATTACATCACATTGAACAAGACGTCCGTAGGGTGATGGTTAGACTCTTCTCCATACAAGTACCGGGAGCACTTTTGAGAAAGAACGTTATCTTGTTCAAGTATCTTGGAAGCATCTTTTCGGAAGACGGACGTCTCAACAGCCAAATTGAGACGAGAGTACAAAAGGCTAACAACGTCAGCTACCAGCTTGCCCCACTCCTCAAACATCCTAACATCCCAATTGAGACCAAAGCCAAGTTCATTAACTCTATCTTCATCCACACCTTGACCTACCACTACCAGTGCCAGACATGGACCCTGACCAAAAGTCTAGAACGTAAGATAACCACCTGCGAGATGTGATGTTTAAGGAGAGCCGTCAACACAACCAGACGGGACATGGTCAGAAACAACAAGATCAGAGAAATGGTGGGAATAACACCTGTCCTCCACTACATTCGAAGGCAAACAATCAAGTGGTTTTGATATCTCACACGTATGGCACCTAACCAGCTTGCCAGTAAAGCCTACTACTACTACTGAAAAGTATCAGGATACAAGGCAAGAGGAAGATCAAGAAAGACCTGGATCTAGGGTGTGAAGGAAACCCTGAGAACAAACAATATCCCACCCAAACAGGCCAACAAACTTGCTAAAGACGGGAAGCTCTTTCTCCCCTCTCAACACGCTAGAGGTACAAGAGGACGGATAAAGTAAAGCAAAGTAAGTTATCTTGTACCGGTATGTCCGTCTTTCTGATGGTGGGTAGTTATGCATCCCGCAATGGTAAAGTCGGAGTAGTGGCTCGACGTCCTCAGTGATATCGACGGAGGCTAGTAAAAGCACTTCAATCTACAACCAAATAATTATTACTACAACCAAAAAAAAACAACAACAAAAAACCAACCCAACAACCATACCAAACCTACCGACCGACTATACCTTAAAATCGAGATCCAGTTTTTCTGTCTTTATCAAGTTACATTTGTAGCGGGATTTGGGGTTTTATCATTTGAACACGTTGGGGAAAAAAAAGAGTTAAAAAAGCATTTCACAGTTTACTTGTCATAAATGTAATAACAGTGACTAGATAATATCTGAGAGGTAGTTGGCATGTGAATTAATATTACAATCGGTTTCAGCCGCCCAGGGGTTCTGAATTTTAATATATATATATATATATATATATATATATATATATATATATATATATATATATATATATATAGATAGATAGATAGATAGATAGATAGATAGATAGATAGATAGATATATAGATAGATATCTTTAAAAAAATGTATAATTCAGAAAACAGCAGCACAAGCAGCAGCAACAGAAACACGACAAAATATGGAATGAATACATTGATGTACATGTTTCATTTGACAATGACAATGACAATTTTTATTCGTCTCGAAGGGAGAAATTTGTCTTGGTCGTTAACAATGTCAGTTGACGTTACAACGGTTAGATACACTCACGCATACGCAAAACAAGACAGGACATTAGCAAATACATGTCTCACGTGCTGGGACAACCCGCTCCGTAAAAATTCTTTCTCTCTCTCTCTCTCTCTCTCTCTCTCTCTCTCTCTCTCTCTCTCTCTCTCTCTCTCTCTCTCTCTCTCTCTCTCTCTCTCTCTCTCTATCTATCTATCTATCCATCTATCTATCTATCTCTCTCTCTCTCTCTCTCTCTCTCTCTCTTTTTTTTTTTTTTTTTTCATTTGTAGCACTGTGTGTTCAGTAACCTCACTGCAGTTGGTACGTCTGTATGTTCTAGCTTTTTTGGAAATGTATCGTTAACTGCGGGTCGATTGTTGAAATTCCGTTGTCAGTGGGTGGCTATGATCACTAAAAGCATTATTTCCGCCTGTTTAGAGCCTTTGTCTATTGCAGATGTTCAAAGTTACTTAGGTCACTACCAATTGTTCTTGAAGCCTATTTGATCAACTTATTTATTTTTATGATGTGTGGCCTTCCCAAATGGCTACCATAGCAAGTGATACCAAAATTAATCAAAGTTTCTCTTATGCTGGTGTAGAATATCTGAAGGATGGATGGATTCAGATTGAAAGACCTAAGTTTCCTCAAAAAGTACAGTCTCTGATTTACCTTTTTAAAGATATTGTTTTCGTGATTTTGCCATGTAAATTTGTTGACGATTGTAAGACCAAGATAATATTTGTATGAATCCATGATTCCAATTGTTACTTGTTCAATTACGAGAGGTGGGATTGTTGGTTTTTCTCTTTTAAAATCAAAAATCTTTTTCTTTGTTTTTGAGAGGTTCACTTTTAGAACATTTGAATTTCACTATTTAAAAAACATACATATTTCTTCGAAATACTCTTTTTCATCAAGGTTTATTAATCCAATAATTGCGGAGTCATCTGCCAACTTAATTAAGCATGTTGTTTTATATTAACTTCTATGGTCGTTGATATATATTATATACAATACTGGTGACAAAACCCAGCCCTGAGGACCGCCGGTGTTACAAAGGATTGTGTCAGATTTTGTGTTGTTCAGCTTCACATATTGTGGTCTGCCTGTCAAAATTCCAGGACCCATGCTGCGATATGATGAATAACTCTCAAGACTCAGAGGTTTTTCAATGACAATATGTGGTTGAATTGTATTAAATGCTGAGGAAAAATCAGGGGCCGTAGCGCATGAATGCCTCAAATAAGTTTATTCCTTTATAGACTGTTACTTTTCGTATGTCTTGTGAAGCGCATTGGGCATTGTTGTAGATTATGGAAATGCGCTATATATTATACATGCCATGTATTATAACCATTATTATCAAAACTATGAATTCAAATAAAGATTGAATGGTAAGCGTCCACTTCAACACCCCCTCCCCCTCCCACCCCGCGTGGGATGTCAAGCACGTTGGGTTTTTGTTGTTGTTGTTGTTGTTGTTTATCTCAAAATGCTTTAAAGTGGCATCCCCTGCTTTTTCCCTTGTGCCTTTCATATGGGCTACTGTCATTGTTTCCATGAATGAACGTTGTGAAAATATCAGGAATGGGGGAGTACATCCGTTTCTGATTAAAAATGGTATTGATAAAAGAAATAAATAAGCCAGACAATGTGAAAGTTCAAAACAGATAAAGGAAAAAATCCGTCACTTCGTGGCTTATGCCATTTTCCATACATGTATAAACTTCATTCTGTATACTAATAAGACCTTGATCTATATAAGCATAATCCCCATTGTGTATGTGTTTTATATATATATATGTGTGTGTGTGTGTGTGTGTGTGTGAGTGAGTGTGTGCATGTGTGTGTGAATGTGAGTGTGAAATCGTGTAAGTGTGTTTGGTTTATGGTTTCTACACATATATTTGTGTAAACATGTGTGTATGTCTGTTCATGAATGTGTGTGTCTGTCTTTATGACCCATCTGTCAACCCGGGCCAGAAAATCAATAGTGAAATCTGCCATGTAAAGGTCCTATTGAGGTTTTAGGTTTATTCATGTCATCAAGACAATACAATAGCAGTACCGGTACATGTGGGGAACATGCAACTAAAAGATAGAGAAAAAAAAAGTTCGTGGGTTACGACGAATCATAATTTTGAACTGTCAGATACCTTATTGTAGGTCCTATTTTCTATACATTCTAATGTGCCTGTTCTTGCTGATAGCGTCAGCACGCGCACACAATCGCTTTATCTTGTACGATCTCACTAGATCTAAGTTATTTCAGTTTGCTTTAAACAGGCTGATATCGAGTGTAAAATTCCGCAGTACCCCGTGTTGAAAAGAGTAAGAAGCGTATGGCGGGCTCTTATACTAAGCAGTCGATGTATTGACATCGTATGTTGAATGGTTATCTAAATTGTGCCTATCAAAGTGCGGTAAAGGGGGTAAGGGAGTTTTAGTTTTAGTAAGTGTTTTACGGCACTTGCAATACAATAAGGCCATAAAAGTGCCGAAGATTAGAGGTATTACAAGAGGGCAACAAACATAAAAGAGGAGGAGAGATAAGGACGATAGATGTTTGATAGGAAAGAAGAAGCAAACCACACCAGAGCACCCGCCAACCACCCACGGGAGGGGAGGGTAAATATCAAAAAGCAGTACAATAGTCATGGATCTTTTCATAAATTGCCCCCTTAACTATCACGGAGCGAAAACACAGTTCATGTATATGATGTAAGTGATGCCTTCAGCTTACACGGTAAAACGCTGGAGGTACGGTCTTTTTGGTGGGGG
>NW_004797712.1:373788-375852 GCF_000002075.1 Aplysia californica | reverse complement strand
CGCCCGTATGACCTTATGCAATTGCGTGCGCCGTAAAACCTCTACTAAAACTAACTAACCATTCAGGAGGCGGGCTGTTTCGAGGCTGTCAGTCAGAGCCACACCCCGGGAAGCATAGGGTACCACCTCAGCTTTTTTTTCCCCCTTTTTTTTTGTAAGAGTTTTACGGCACTTGCAACACAATAAGGTCATATAAGTGCCGAAGATTAGAGGTGTTACAAGAGAGTAACTTACATAAAAAGGGAGAAGGAGGAGAGATCAGGACGATAGATGTTTGATAGGAAAGAAGGAGCAAACCACACCAGAGCGCTCACCAACCAACCACTCCACCTCAGTAGAAAGACTGAGATTCCACACACGATAACAATAAACGTCTCCACTATGGAATCGAACCCACTTCCTTTATGTGCAAGACGAAGAGCCAAAAGAATACACAAAAGAAAAACAACGACAAAGGCGGGATTTGTTTGTTTTAAATACGCGTTTTACGGCACCAACAGCACAATAAGGTCATCTACCTCCCGCCCAAAGATTAGATGTGTTGGCAATAAATTTAACAAACATAAAATTTAGTTGCACTCCGGGGCAAGATGTCAAACCAAAAAATTTAAAAAAAAAAAAAATTTTTAAAGAAGAATTCGAACTGAAAAATAACATATTATTAGTTGGGAATAACCTAGATCTATATATAACATGTATATCGACAAATCCTTGCAATTGCGACATGCTGAAGACGGGGTCAGCGAGTAAATGTCGCACTGGGGTAAGGTCTTATCTCTGTTTAACTAGACGACGATATAGCAGGGGCGGACTTCAAGCCATCTCCTTCACGGGTGCAGGTGTGTGCTGGTTGATACGTTATCATGCATGTAAAGATATAAGAGACGATAACATAGTATAAATTAATGACGTCACGATTACTAGGTCAATTGTCTTGATAGTACATAGGTCATTATTTTTCCTCCTAGATTTTTCGTTTCTCTCGCAAATCCATACTGAGCAATGATGCTCGAGAGTGTCACCCAAAACAAACGGACAAACAGACAAACAGACAAACAGACAAACATAAAACCCCCAAACAAAACTACAGCAACAACAACAAAAGTCTTTCCTTTGACGTCCTTCTTAAATTTCCTAACCTAATACCTAGTGCATATACAAACAAAACAAAAAAACAAAAAAATAACAAACAAAACACCTCAAAACAGCAATGACAACAACAAAACTAAAGTCTTTCCTCTGACGTCCTTTTTAAATTTCTTATACTAACACCTAGAGCTCACTGCGACTCGGAAAACAGCACCTGGACATGGATGGCAGTGTTTCTATAAATAAATTATTGATGGTCAGGGTCAAGATCACTACAACGTTCGATTTTTTCTAACGGATGGGTCAAAAGCTGTCGTTTTGGCACATTTGACCAAATTCAACTAAAATCCGACTGTGACCTTCAAATCGAAAGCATTTTGTTTTTCAAGGTCGCGAGTCGAATCGGTCGTATCGCGCCAGAGTGGAAATTTTAAGCCCCCATCAACACAATCTAGATGACTTAGGAGGTGAACTTCGACCATACCTCTCAGGGCCTATCCGACGCTGAGATGGGTACATGTACAATATTCCCTGGCAGAAAGACCGAGATACTTGATAAAAATGCTCCCCACTCGGGAAATCAAACTCTCGTCTCCTGTGGGCGACGGCGAGGCAAAGACGCCGGCGCCCCGCTAAGAGTCAGGATAATAGGTCTATTTATAACACAATTTATTTGTGTAGAAGTAACTGATCTCTGCTGTGAACCCGCGAACGTTCCGCTCAGTGAAGCGTGTAAATTCGTGACACAAAAGGCTCTTCCGGCCACCAAACTGTCTCGATCTAATCCCAGGAATTGTGAGAAGGCTGACCTTATGAACCAAGTTGGTAAACTGGACTGAAAGTTTAGTTTTAGTCATTTTAAGTTTTAAGTTTAAAGGCACTTGCAGCTCGCAACACAATATTATGGTCATACAAGAGCCATAGATTAGAGGCATTACAAGAGCCTAGCAAGCACACACACACACACACACACAC